>NW_027314775.1:0-300000 GCF_023375885.2 Dermacentor andersoni
CACACGCGAGACAGATTTTTGGTAGACGCGGATGAAGTTTTCTGCAAAACCACAAGATGTGCATGCAAATGGTGCTTTTTGCAGAACGCGCACGTGGATTTCTACCAAACGACGTGCTAAGCATGCCGATGCTGCTCTTTTTAGCACCCGCGCACGCATTTGTGCGAGAACGCGTTTTAAGCATGCACATGCATCTTTTGGTAGACGCGGATGAAGTTTTCTGCAAAACCACAAGATGTGCATGCAAATGGTGCCTTTTGCAGAACGCGCACGTGGATTTCTACCAAACGACGTGCTAAGCATGCCGATGCTGCTCTTTTTAGCACCCGCGCACGGATTTGTGCGAAAACGCGTTTTAAGCATGCACATGCATCTTTTGGTAGACGCGGATGAAGTTTTCTGCAAAACCACAAGATGTACATGCAAATGGTGCTTTTGGCAGAACGCGCACGTGGATTTCTACCAAACGACGTGCTAAGCATGCCGATGCTGCTCTTTTTAGCACCCGCGCACGCATTTGTGCGAAAACGCGTTTTAAGCATGCACATGCATCTTTTGGTAGACGCGGATGAAGTTTTCTGCAAAACCACAAGATGTGCATGCAAATGGTGCTTTTTGCAGAACGCGCACGTGGATTTCTACCAAACGACGTGCTAAGCATGCCGATGCTGCTCTTTTTAGCACCCGCGCACGGATTTGTGCGAAAACGCGTTTTAAGCATGCACATGCATCTTTTGGTAGACGCGGATGAAGTTTTCTGCAAAACCACAAGATGTGGAGGCAAATGGTGCTTTTGGCAGAACGCGCACGTAGATTTCTACCAAACGACGTGCTAAGCATGCCGATGCTGCTCTTTTTAGCACCCGCGCACGCATTTGTGCGAAAACGCGTTTTAAGCATGCACATGCATCTTTTGGTAGACGCGGATGAAGTTTTCCGCAAAACCACAAGATGTGCATGCAAATGGTGCTTTTTGTAGAACGCGCACGTGGATTTCTACCAAACGACGTGCTAAGCATGCCGATGCTGCTCTTTTTAGCACCCGCGCACGCATTTGTGCGAAAACGCGTTTTAAGCATGCACATGCATCTTTTGGTAGACGCGATGAAGTTTTCTGCAAAACCACAAGATGTGCATGCAAATGGTGCTTTTTGCAGAACGCGCACGTGGATTTCTACCAAACGACGTGCTAAGCTTGCCGATGCTGCTCTTTTTAGCACCCGCGCACGGATTTGTGCGAAAACGCGTTTTAAGCATGCACATGCATCTTTTGGCAGACGCGGATGAAGTTTTCTGCAAAACCACAAGATGTGCATGCAAATGGTGCTTTTGGCAGAACGCGCACGTGGATTTCTACCAAACGACGTGCTAAGCATGCCGATGCTGCTCTTTTTAGCACCCGCGCACGCATTTGTGCGAAAACGCGTTTTAAGCATGCACATGCATCTTTTGGTAGACGCGGATGAAGTTTTCTGCAAAACCACAAGATGTGCATGCAAATGGTGCTTTTTGCAGAACGCGCACGTGGATTTCTACCAACGACGTGCTAAGCATGCCGATGCTGCTCTTTTTAGCACCCGCGCAGGGATTTGTGCGAAAACGCGTTTTAAGCATGCACATGCATCTTTTGGTAGACGCGGATGAAGTTTTCTGCAAAACCACAAGATGTGCATGCAAATGGTGCTTTTGGCAGAACGCGCACGTGGATTTCTACCAAACGACGTGCTAAGCATGCCGATGCTGCTCTTTTTAGCACCCGCGCAGGGATTTGTGCGAAAACGCGTTTTAAGCATGCACATGCATCTTTTGGTAGACGCGGATGAAGTTTTCTGCAAAAGCACAAGATGTGCATGCAAATGGTGCTTTTGGCAGAACGCGCACGTGGATTTCTACCAAACGACGTGCTAAGCATGCCGATGCTGCTCTTTTTAGCACCCGCGCACGCATTTGTGCGAAAACGCGTTTTAAGCATGCACATGCATCTTTTGGTAGACGCGGATGAAGTTTTCTGCAAAACCACAAGATGTGCATGCAAATGGTGCTTTTTGCAGAACGCGCACGTGGATTTCTACCAAACGACGTGCTAAGCATGCCGATGCTGCTCTTTTTAGCACCCGCGCACGCATTTGTGCGAAAACGCGTTTTAAGCATGCACATGCATCTTTTGGTAGACGCGGATGAAGTTTTCCGCAAAACCACAAGATGTGCATGCAAATGGTGCTTTTTGCAGAACGCGCACGTGGATTTCTACCAAACGACGTGCTAAGCATGCCGATGCTGCTCTTTTTAGCACCCGCGCACGCATTTGTGCGAAAACGCGTTTTAAGCATGCACATGCATCTTTTGGTAGACGCGGATGAAGTTTTCTGCAAAACCACAAGATGTGCATGCAAATGGTGCTTTTTGCAGAACGCGCACGTGGATTTCTACCAAACGACGTGCTAAGCTTGTCGATGCTGCTCTTTTTAGCACCCGCGCACGCATTTGTGCGAAAACGCGTTTTCAGCATGCACATGCATCTTTGGTTGACGCGGATGAAGTTTTCTGCAAAAGCACAAGATGTGCATGCAAATGGTGCTTTTGGCAGAACGCGCACGTGGATTTCTACCAAACGACGTGCTAAGCATGCCGATGCTGCTCTTTTTAGCACCCGCGCGCGCATTTGTGCGAAAACGCGTTTTAAGCATGCACATGCATCTTTTGGTAGACGCGGATGAAGTTTTCTGCAAAACCACAAGATGTGCATGCAAAGGGTGCTTTTTGCAGAACGCGCACGTGGATTTCTACCAAACGACGTGCTAAGCATGCCGATGCTGCTCTTTTTAGCACCCGCGCAGGCATTTGTGCGAAAACGCGTTTTAAGCATGCACATGCATCTTTTGGTAGACGCGGATGAAGTTTTCTGCAATACCACAAGATGTGCATGCAAATGGTGCTTTTTGCAGAACGCGCACGTGGATTTCTACCAAACGACGTGCTAAGCATGCCGATGCTGCTCTTTTTAGCACCCGCGCACGCATTTGTGCGAAAACGCGTTTTAAGCATGCACATGCATCTTTTGGTAGACGCGGATGAAGTTTTCTGCAAAACCACAAGATGTGCATGCAAATGGTGCTTTTTGCAGAACGCGCACGTGGATTTCTACCAAACGACGTGCTAAGCATGCCGATGCTGCTCTTTTTAGCACCCGCGCACGGATTTGTGCGAAAACGCGTTTTAAGCATGCACATGCATCTTTTGGTAGACGCGGATGAAGTTTTCTGCAAAACCACAAGATGTGCATGCAAATGGTGCTTTTGGCAGAACGCGCACGTGGATTTCTACCAAACGACCTGCTAAGCATGCCGATGCTGCTCTTTTTAGCACCCGCGCACGCATTTGTGCGAAAACGCGTTTTAAGCATGCACATGCATCTTTTGGTAGACGCGGATGAAGTTTTCTGCAAAACCACAAGATGTGCATGCAAATGGTGCTTTTTGCAGAACGCGCACGTGGATTTCTACCAAACGACGTGCTAAGCATGCCGATGCTGCTCTTTTTAGCACCCGCGCACGCATTTGTGCGAAAACGCGTTTTAAGCATGCACATGCATCTTTTGGTAGACGCGGATGAAGTTTTCTGCAAAACCACAAGATGTGCATGCAAATGGTGCTTTTGGCAGAACGCGCACGTGGATTTCTACCAAACGACGTGCTAAGCATGCCGATGCTGCTCTTTTTAGCACCCGCGCACGCATTTGTGCGAAAACGCGTTTTAAGCATGCACATGCATCTTTTGGTAGACGCGGATGAAGTTTTCTGCAAAACCACAAGATGTGCATGCAAATGGTTCTTTTCGCAGAACGCGCACGTGGATTTCTACCAAACGACGTGCTAAGCATGCCGATGCTGCTCTTTTTAGCACCCGCGCACGCATTTGTGCGAAAACGCGTTTTAAGCATGCACATGCATCTTTTGGTAGACGCGGATGAAGTTTTCTGCAAAACCACAAGATGTGCATGCAAATGGTGCTTTTGGCAGAACGCGCACGTGGATTTCTACCAAACGACGTGCTAAGCATGCCGATGCTGCTCTTTTTAGCACCCGCGCACGCATTTGTGCGAAAACGCGTTTTAAGCATGCACATGCATCTTTTGGTAGACGCGGATGAAGTTTTCTGCAAAACCACAAGATGTGCATGCAAATGGTGCTTTTTGCAGAACGCGCACGTGGATTTCTACCAAACGACGTGCTAAGCATGCCGATGCTGCTATTTTTAGCACCCGCGCACGCATTTGTGCGAAAACGCGTTTTAAGCATGCACATGCATCTTTTGGTAGACGCGGATGAAGTTTTCTGCAAAACCACAAGATGTGCATGCAAATGGTGCTTTTTGCAGAACGCGCACGTGGATTTCTACCAAACGACGTGCTAAGCATGCCGATGCTGCTCTTTTTAGCACCCGCGCACGCATTTGTGCGAAAACGCGTTTTAAGCATGCACATGCATCTTTTGGTAGACGCGGATGAAGTTTTCTGCAAAACCACAAGATGTGCATGCAAAGGGTGCTTTTTGCAGAACGCGCACGTGGATTTCTACCAAACGACGTGCTAAGCATGCCGATGCTGCTCTTTTTAGCACCCGCGCAGGCATTTGTGCGAAAACGCGTTTTAAGCATGCACATGCATCTTTTGGTAGACGCGGATGAAGTTTTCTGCAAAACCACAAGATGTGCATGCAAATGGTGCTTTTTGCAGAACGCGCACGTGGATTTCTACCAAACGACGTGCTAAGCATGCCGATGCTGCTCTTTTTAGCACCCGCGCACGCATTTGTGCGAAAACGCGTTTTAAGCATGCACATGCATCTTTTGGTAGACGCGGATGAAGTTTTCTGCAAAACCACAAGATGTGCATGCAAATGGTGCTTTTTGCAGAACGCGCACGTGGATTTCTACCAAACGACGTGCTAAGCATGCCGATGCTGCTCTTTTTAGCACCCGCGCACGGATTTGTGCGAAAACGCGTTTTTAAGCATGCACATGCATCTTTTGGTAGACGCGGATGAAGTTTTCTGCAAAACCACAAGATGTGCATGCAAATGGTGCTTTTGGCAGAACGCGCACGTGGATTTCTACCAAACGACGTGCTAAGCATGCCGATGCTGCTCTTTTTAGCACCCGCGCACGCATTTGTGCGAAAACGCGTTTTAAGCATGCACATGCATCTTTTGGTAGACGCGGATGAAGTTTTCTGCAAAACCACAAGATGTGCATGCAAATGGTGCTTTTTGCGGAACGCGCACGTGGATTTCTACCAAACGACGTGCTAAGCATGCCGATGCTGCTCTTTTTAGCACCCGCGCACGCATTTGTGCGAAAACGCGTTTAAGCATGCACATGCATCTTTTGGTAGACGCGGATGAAGTTTTCTGCAAAACCACAAGATGTGCATGCAAATGGTGCTTTTTGCGGAACGCGCACGTGGATTTCTACCAAACGACGTGCTAAGCATGCCGATGCTGCTCTTTTTAGCACCCGCGCACGCATTTGTGCGAAAACGCGTTTTAAGCATGCACATGCATCTTTTGGTAGACGCGGATAAAGTTTTCTGCAAAACCACAAGATGTGCATGCAAATGGTGCTTTTGGCAGAACGCGCACGTGGATTTCTACCAAACGACGTGCTAAGCATGCCGATGCTGCTCTTTTTAGCACCCGCGCACGCATTTGTGCGAAAACGCGTTTTAAGCATGCACATGCATCTTTTGGTAGACGCGGATGAACTTTTCTGCAAAACCACAAGATGGGCATGCAAAGGGTGCTTTTTGCAGAACGCGCACGTGGATTTCTACCAAACGACGTGCTAAGCATGCCGATGCTGCTCTTTTTAGCACCCGCGCAGGCATTTGTGCGAAAACACGTTTTAAGCATGCACATGCATCTTTTGGTAGACGCGGATGAACTTTTCTGCAAAACCACAAGATGTGCATGCAAATGGTGCTTTTTGCAGAACGCGCACGTGGATTTCTACCAAACGACGTGCTAAGCATGCCGATGCTGCTCTTTTTAGCACCCGCGCACGCATTTGTGCGAATACGCGTTTTAAGCATGCACATGCATCTTTTGGTAGACGCGGATGAAGTTTTCTGCAAAACCACAAGATGTGCATGCAAATGGTGCTTTTTGCAGAACGCGCACGTGGATTTCTACCAAACGACGTGCTAAGCATGCCGATGCTGCTCTTTTTAGCACCCGCGCACGCATTTGTGCGAAAACGCGTTTTAAGCATGCACATGCATCTTTTGGTAGACGCGGATGAAGTTTTCTGCAAAACCACAAGATGTGCATGCAAATGGTGCTTTTTGCAGAACGCGCACGTGGATTTCTACCAAACGACGTGCTAAGCATGCCGATGCTGCTCTTTTTAGCACCCGCGCACGCATTTGTGCGAAAACGCGTTTTAAGCATGCACATGCATCTTTTGGTAGACGCGGATGAAGTTTTCTGCTAAACCACAAGATGTGCATGCAAGTGGTGCTTTTGGCAGAACGCGCACGTGGATTTCTACCAAACGACGTGCTAAGCATGCCGATGCTGCTCTTTTTAGCACCCGCGCACGCATTTGTGCGAAAACGCGTTTTAAGCATGCACATGCATCTTTTGGTAGACGCGGATGAAGTTTTCTGCAAAACCACAAGATGTGCATGCAAATGGTGCTTTTTGCGGAACGCGCACGTGGATTTCTACCAAACGACGTGCTAAGCATGCCGATGCTGCTCTTTTTAGCACCCGCGCACGCATTTGTGCGAAAACGCGTTTTAAGCATGCACTTGCATCTTTTGGTAGACGCGGATGAAGTTTTCTGCAAAACCACAAGATGTGCATGCAAATGGTTCTTTTTGCAGAACGCGCACGTGGATTTCTACCAAACGACGTGCTAAGCATGCCGATGCTGCTCTTTTTAGCACCCGCGCACGCATTTGTGCGAAAACGCGTTTTAAGCATGCACATGCATCTTTTGGTAGACGCGGATGAAGTTTTCTGCAAAACCACAAGATGTGCATGCAAATGGTTCTTTTTGCAGAACGCGCACGTGGATTTCTACCAAACGACGTGCTAAGCATGCCGATGCTGCTCTTTTTAGCACCCGCGCACGCATTTGTGCGAAAACGCGTTTTAAGCATGCACATGCATCTTTTGCTAGACGCGGATGAAGTTTTCTGCAAAACCACAAGATGTGCATGCAAATGGTGCTTTTTGCAGAACGCGCACGTGGATTTCTACCAAACGACGTGCTAAGCATGCCGATGCTGCTCTTTTTAGCACCCGCGCAGGGATTTGTGCGAAAACGCGTTTTAAGCATGCACATGCATCTTTTGGTAGACGCGGATGAAGTTTTCTGCAAAACCACAAGATGTGCATGCAAATGGTGCTTTTGGCAGAACGCGCACGTGGATTTCTACCAAACGACGTGCTAAGCATGCCGATGCTGCTCTTTTTAGCACCCGCGCAGGGATTTGTGCGAAAACGCGTTTTAAGCATGCACATGCATCTTTTGGTAGACGCGGATGAAGTTTTCTGCAAAACCACAAGATGTGCATGCAAATGGTGCTTTTGGCAGAACGCGCACGTGGATTTCTACCAAACGACGTGCTAAGCATGCCGATGCTGCTCTTTTTAGCACCCGCGCACGCATTTGTGCGAAAACGCGTTTTAAGCATGCACATGCATCTTTTGGTAGACGCGGATGAAGTTTTCTGCAAAACCACAAGATGTGCATGCAAATGGTGCTTTTGCAGAACGCGCACGTGGATTTCTACCAAACGACGTGCTAAGCATGCCGATGCTGCTCTTTTTAGCACCCGCGCACGCATTTGTGCGAAAACGCGTTTTAAGCATGCACATGCATCTTTTGGTAGACGCGGATGAAGTTTTCCGCAAAACCACAAGATGTGCATGCAAATGGTGCTTTTTGCAGAACGCGCACGTGGATTTCTACCAAACGACGTGCTAAGCATGCCGATGCTGCTCTTTTTAGCACCCGCGCACGCATTTGTGCGAAAACGCGTTTTAAGCATGCACATGCATCTTTTGGTAGACGCGGATGAAGTTTTCTGCAAAACCACAAGATGTGCATGCAAATGGTGCTTTTTGCAGAACGCGCACGTGGATTTCTACCAAACGACGTGCTAAGCTTGCCGATGCTGCTCTTTTTAGCACCCGCGCACGGATTTGTGCGAAAACGCGTTTTAAGCATGCACATGCATCTTTTGGTAGACGCGGATGAAGTTTTCTGCAAAACCACAAGATGTGCATGCAAATGGTGCTTTTGGCAGAATGCGCACGTGGATTTCTACCAAACGACGTGCTAAGCATGCCGATGCTGCTCTTTTTAGCACCCGCGCACGCATTTGTGCGAAAACGCGTTTTAAGCATGCACATGCATCTTTTGGTAGACGCGGATGAAGTTTTCTGCAAAACCACAAGATGTGCATGCAAATGGTGCTTTTTGCAGAACGCGCACGTGGATTTCTACCAAACGACGTGCTAAGCATGCCGATGCTGCTCTTTTTAGCACCCGCGCACGGATTTGTGCGAAAACGCGTTTTAAGCATGCACATGCATCTTTTGGTAGACGCGGATGAAGTTTTCTGCAAAACCACAAGATGTGCATGCAAATGGTGCTTTTTGCAGAACGCGCACGTGGATTTCTACCAAACGACGTGCTAAGCATGCCGATGCTGCTATTTTTAGCACCCGCGCACGCATTTGTGCGAAAACGCGTTTTAAGCATGCACATGCATCTTTTGGTAGACGCGGATGAAGTTTTCTGCAAAACCACAAGATGTGCATGCAAATGGTGCTTTTTGCAGAACGCGCACGTGGATTTCTACCAAACGACGTGCTAAGCATGCCGATGCTGCTCTTTTAGCACCCGCGCACGGATTTGTGCGAAAACGCGTTTTAAGCATGCACATGCATCTTTTGGTAGACGCGGATGAAGTTTTCTGCAAAACCACAAGATGTGCATGCAAATGGTGCTTTTGGCAGAACGCGCACGTGGATTTCTACCAAACGACGTGCTAAGCATGCCGATGCTGCTCTTTTTAGCACCCGCGCACGCATTTTTGCGAAAACGCGTTTTAAGCATGCACATGCGTCTTTTGGTAGACGCGGATGAAGTTTTCCGCAAAACCACAAGATGTGCATGCAAATGGTGCTTTTTGCAGAACGCGCACGTGGATTTCTACCAAACGACGTGCTAAGCATGCCGATGCTGCTCTTTTTAGCACCCGCGCACGCATTTGTGCGAAAACGCGTTTTAAGCATGCACATGCATCTTTTGGTAGACGCGGATGAAGTTTTCTGCAAAACCACAAGATGTGCATGCAAATGGTGCTTTTTGCAGAACGCGCGCGTGGATTTCTACCAAACGACGTGCTAAGCTTGCCGATGCTGCTCTTTTTAGCACCCGCGCACGGATTTGTGCGAAAACGCGTTTTAAGCATGCACATGCATCTTTTGGTAGACGCGGATGAAGTTTTCTGCAAAACCACAAGATGTGCATGCAAATGGTGCTTTTCGCAGAACGCGCACGTGGATTTCTACCAAACGACGTGCTAAGCATGCCGATGCTGCTCTTTTTAGCACCCGCGCACGCATTTGTGCGAAAACGCGTTTTAAGCATGCACATGCATCTTTTGGTAGACGCGGATGAAGTTTTCTGCAAAACCACAAGATGTGCATGCAAATGGTGCTTTTTGCAGAACGCGCACGTGGATTTCTACCAAACGACGTGCTAAGCATGCCGATGCTGCTCTTTTTAGCACCCGCGCACGGATTTGTGCGAGAACGCGTTTTAAGCATGCACATGCATCTTTTGGTAGACGCGGATGAAGTTTTCTGCAAAACCACAAGATGTGCATGCAAATGGTGCCTTTTGCAGAACGCGCACGTGGATTTCTACCAAACGACGTGCTAAGCATGCCGATGCTGCTCTTTTTAGCACCCGCGCACGGATTTGTGCGAAAACGCGTTTTAAGCATGCACATGCATCTTTTGGTAGACGCGGATGAAGTTTTCTGCAAAACCACAAGATGTACATGCAAATGGTGCTTTTGGCAGAACGCGCACGTGGATTTCTACCAAACGACGTGCTAAGCATGCCGATGCTGCTCTTTTTAGCACCCGCGCACGCATTTGTGCGAAAACGCGTTTTAAGCATGCACATGCATCTTTTGGTAGACGCGGATGAAGTTTTCTGCAAAACCACAAGATGTGCATGCAAATGGTGCTTTTTGCAGAACGCGCACGTAGATTTCTACCAAACGACGTGCTAAGCATGCCGATGCTGCTCTTTTTAGCACCCGCGCACGCATTTGTGCGAAAACGCGTTTTAAGCATGCACATGCATCTTTTGGTAGACGCGGATGAAGTTTTCTGCAAAACCACAAGATGTGCATGCAAATGGTGCTTTTGGCAGAACGCGCACGTGGATTTCTACCAAACGACGTGCTAAGCATGCCGATGCTGCTCTTTTTAGCACCCGCGCACGCATTTGTGCGAAAACGCGTTTTAAGCATGCACATGCATCTTTTGGTAGACGCGGATGAAGTTTTCTGCAAAACCACAAGATGTGCATGCAAATGGTGCTTTTTGCAGAACGCGCACGTGGATTTCTACCAAACGACGTGCTAAGCATGCCGATGCTGCTCTTTTTAGCACCCGCGCACGGATTTGTGCGAAAACGCGTTTTAAGCATGCACATGCATCTTTTGGTAGACGCGGATGAAGTTTTCTGCAAAACCACATGTGCATGCAAATGGTGCTTTTTGCAGAACGCGCACGTGGATTTCTACCAAACGACGTGCTAAGCATGCCGATGCTGCTATTTTTAGCACCCGCGCACGCATTTGTGCGAAAACGCGTTTTAAGCATGCACATGCATCTTTTGGTAGACGCGGATGAAGTTTTCTGCAAAACCACAAGATGTGCATGCAAATGGTGCTTTTTGCAGAACGCGCACGTGGATTTCTACCAAACGACGTGCTAAGCATGCCGATGCTGCTCTTTTTAGCACCCGCGCACGGATTTGTGCGAAAACGCGTTTTAAGCATGCACATGCATCTTTTGGTAGACGCGGATGAAGTTTTCTGCAAAACCACAAGATGTGCATGCAAATGGTGCTTTTGGCAGAACGCGCACGTGGATTTCTACCAAACGACGTGCTAAGCATGCCGATGCTGCTCTTTTTAGCACCCGCGCACGCATTTTTGCGAAAACGCGTTTTAAGCATGCACATGCGTCTTTTGGTAGACGCGGATGAAGTTTTCCGCAAAACCACAAGATGTGCATGCAAATGGTGCTTTTTGCAGAACGCGCACGTGGATTTCTACCAAACGACGTGCTAAGCATGCCGATGCTGCTCTTTTTAGCACCCGCGCACGCATTTGTGCGAAAACGCGTTTTAAGCATGCACATGCATCTTTTGGTAGACGCGGATGAAGTTTTCTGCAAAACCACAAGATGTGCATGCAAATGGTGCTTTTTGCAGAACGCGCACGTGGATTTCTACCAAACGACGTGCTAAGCTTGCCGATGCTGCTCTTTTTAGCACCCGCGCACGGATTTGTGCGAAAACGCGTTTTAAGCATGCACATGCATCTTTTGGTAGACGCGGATGAAGTTTTCTGCAAAACCACAAGATGTGCATGCAAATGGTGCTTTTCGCAGAACGCGCACGTGGATTTCTACCAAACGACGTGCTAAGCATGCCGATGCTGCTCTTTTTAGCACCCGCGCACGCATTTGTGCGAAAACGCGTTTTAAGCATGCACATGCATCTTTTGGTAGACGCGGATGAAGTTTTCTGCAAAACCACAAGATGTGCATGCAAATGGTGCTTTTTGCAGAACGCGCACGTGGATTTCTACCAAACGACGTGCTAAGCATGCCGATGCTGCTCTTTTTAGCACCCGCGCACGGATTTGTGCGAAAACGCGTTTTAAGCATGCACATGCATCTTTTGGTAGACCCGGATGAAGTTTTCTGCAAAACCACAAGATGTGCATGCAAATGGTGCTTTTGGCAGAACGCGCACGTGGATTTCTACCAAACGACGTGCTAAGAATGCCGATGCTGCTCTTTTTAGCACCCGCGCACGCATTTGTGCGAAAACGCGTTTTCAGCATGCACATGCATCTTTTGGTAGACGTGGATGAAGTTTTCTGCAAAACCACAAGATGTGCATGCAAATGGTGCTTTTTGCAGAACGCGCACGTAGATTTCTACCAAACGACGTGCTAAGCATGCCGATGCTGCTCTTTTTAGCACCCGCGCACGCATTTGTGCGAAAACGCGTTTTAAGCATGCACATGCATCTTTTGGTAGACGCGGATGAAGTTTTCTGCAAAACCACAAGATGTGCATGCAAATGGTGCTTTTGGCAGAACGCGCACGTGGATTTCTACCAAACGACGTGCTAAGCATGCCGATGCTGCTCTTTTTAGCACCCGCGCACGCATTTGTGCGAAAACGCGTTTTAAGCATGCACATGCATCTTTTGGTAGACGCGGATGAAGTTTTCTGCAAAACCACAAGATGTGCATGCAAATGGTGCTTTTTGCAGAACGCGCACGTGGATTTCTACCAAACGACGTGCTAAGCATGCCGATGCTGCTCTTTTTAGCACCCGCGCACGGATTTGTGCGAAAACGCGTTTTAAGCATGCACATGCATCTTTTGGTAGACGCGGATGAAGTTTTCTGCAAAACCACAAGATGTGCATGCAAATGGTGCTTTTTGCAGAACGCGCACGTGGATTTCTACCAAACGACGTGCTAAGCATGCCGATGCTGCTATTTTTAGCACCCGCGCACGCATTTGTGCGAAAACGCGTTTTAAGCATGCACATGCATCTTTTGGTAGACGCGGATGAAGTTTTCTGCAAAACCACAAGATGTGCATGCAAATGGTGCTTTTTGCAGAACGCGCACGTGGATTTCTACCAAACGACGTGCTAAGCATGCCGATGCTGCTCTTTTTAGCACCCGCGCACGGATTTGTGCGAAAACGCGTTTTAAGCATGCACATGCATCTTTTGGTAGACGCGGATGAAGTTTTCTGCAAAACCACAAGATGTGCATGCAAATGGTGCTTTTGGCAGAACGCGCACGTGGATTTCTACCAAACGACGTGCTAAGCATGCCGATGCTGCTCTTTTTAGCACCCGCGCACGCATTTTTGCGAAAACGCGTTTTAAGCATGCACATGCGTCTTTTGGTAGACGCGGATGAAGTTTTCCGCAAAACCACAAGATGTGCATGCAAATGGTGCTTTTTGCAGAACGCGCACGTGGATTTCTACCAAACGACGTGCTAAGCATGCCGATGCTGCTCTTTTTAGCACCCGCGCACGCATTTGTGCGAAAACGCGTTTTAAGCATGCACATGCATCTTTTGGTAGACGCGGATGAAGTTTTCTGCAAAACCACAAGATGTGCATGCAAATGGTGCTTTTTGCAGAACGCGCACGTGGATTTCTACCAAACGACGTGCTAAGCTTGCCGATGCTGCTCTTTTTAGCACCCGCGCACGGATTTGTGCGAAAACGCGTTTTAAGCATGCACATGCATCTTTTGGTAGACGCGGATGAAGTTTTCTGCAAAACCACAAGATGTGCATGCAAATGGTGCTTTTCGCAGAACGCGCACGTGGATTTCTACCAAACGACGTGCTAAGCATGCCGATGCTGCTCTTTTTAGCACCCGCGCACGCATTTGTGCGAAAACGCGTTTTAAGCATGCACATGCATCTTTTGGTAGACGCGGATGAAGTTTTCTGCAAAACCACAAGATGTGCATGCAAATGGTGCTTTTTGCAGAACGCGCACGTGGATTTCTACCAAACGACGTGCTAAGCATGCCGATGCTGCTCTTTTTAGCACCCGCGCACGGATTTGTGCGAAAACGCGTTTTAAGCATGCACATGCATCTTTTGGTAGACCCGGATGAAGTTTTCTGCAAAACCACAAGATGTGCATGCAAATGGTGCTTTTGGCAGAACGCGCACGTGGATTTCTACCAAACGACGTGCTAAGAATGCCGATGCTGCTCTTTTTAGCACCCGCGCACGCATTTGTGCGAAAACGCGTTTTCAGCATGCACATGCATCTTTTGGTAGACGTGGATGAAGTTTTCTGCAAAACCACAAGATGTGCATGCAAATGGTGCTTTTTGCAGAACGCGCACGTGGATTTCTACCAAACGACGTGCTAAGCATGCCGATGCTGCTATTTTTAGCACCCGCGCACGCATTTGTGCGAAAACGCGTTTTAAGCATGCACATGCATCTTTTGGTAGACGCGGATGAAGTTTTCTGCAAAACCACAAGATGTGCATGCAAATGGTGCTTTTTGCAGAACGCGCACGTGGATTTCTACCAAACGACGTGCTAAGCATGCCGATGCTGCTCTTTTTAGCACCCGCGCACGCATTTGTGCGAGAACGCGTTTTAAGCATGCACATGCATCTTTTGGTAGACGCGGATGAAGTTTTCTGCAAAACCACAAGATGTGCATGCAAATGGTGCCTTTTGCAGAACGCGCACGTGGATTTCTACCAAACGACGTGCTAAGCATGCCGATGCTGCTCTTTTTAGCACCCGCGCACGGATTTGTGCGAAAACGCGTTTTAAGCATGCACATGCATCTTTTGGTAGACGCGGATGAAGTTTTCTGCAAAACCACAAGATGTACATGCAAATGGTGCTTTTGGCAGAACGCGCACGTGGATTTCTACCAAACGACGTGCTAAGCATGCCGATGCTGCTCTTTTTAGCACCCGCGCACGCATTTGTGCGAAAACGCGTTTTAAGCATGCACATGCATCTTTTGGTAGACGCGGATGAAGTTTTCTGCAAAACCACAAGATGTGCATGCAAATGGTGCTTTTTGCAGAACGCGCACGTGGATTTCTACCAAACGACGTGCTAAGCATGCCGATGCTGCTCTTTTTAGCACCCGCGCACGGATTTGTGCGAAAACGCGTTTTAAGCATGCACATGCATCTTTTGGTAGACGCGGATGAAGTTTTCTGCAAAACCACAAGATGTGCATTCAAATGGTGCTTTTGGCAGAACCGCGCACGTAGATTTCTACCAAACGACGTGCTAAGCATGCCGATGCTGCTCTTTTTAGCACCCGCGCACGCATTTGTGCGAAAACGCGTTTTAAGCATGCACATGCATCTTTTGGTAGACGCGGATGAAGTTTTCCGCAAAACCACAAGATGTGCATGCAAATGGTGCTTTTTGTAGAACGCGCACGTGGATTTCTACCAAACGACGTGCTAAGCATGCCGATGCTGCTCTTTTTAGCACCCGCGCACGCATTTGTGCGAAAACGCGTTTTAAGCATGCACATGCATCTTTTGGTAGACGCGGATGAAGTTTTCTGCAAAACCACAAGATGTGCGCAAATGGTGCTTTTTGCAGAACGCGCACGTGGATTTCTACCAAACGACGTGCTAAGCTTGCCGATGCTGCTCTTTTTAGCACCCGTGCACGGATTTGTGCGAAAACGCGTTTTAAGCATGCACATGCATCTTTTGGCAGACGCGGATGAAGTTTTCTGCAAAACCACAAGATGTGCATGCAAATGGTGCTTTTTGCAGAACGCGCACGTGGATTTCTACCAAACGACGTGCTAAGCATGCCGATGCTGCTCTTTTTAGCACCCGCGCACGCATTTGTGCGAAAACGCGTTTTAAGCATGCACATGCATCTTTTGGTAGACGCGGATGAAGTTTTCTGCAAAACCACAAGATGTGCATGCAAATGGTGCTTTTTGCAGAACGCGCACGTGGATTTCTACCAAACGACGTGCTAAGCATGCCGATGCTGCTCTTTTTAGCACCCGCGCACGGATTTGTGCGAAAACGCGTTTTAAGCATGCACATGCATCTTTTGGTAGACGCGGATGAAGTTTTCTGCAAAACCACAAGATGTGCATGCAAATGGTGCTTTTGGCAGAACGCGCACGTGGATTTCTACCAAACGACGTGCTAAGCATGCCGATGCTGCTCTTTTTAGCACCCGCGCACGCATTTTTGCGAAAACGCGTTTTAAGCATGCACATGCGTCTTTTGGTAGACGCGGATGAAGTTTTCCGCAAAACCACAAGATGTGCATGCAAATGGTGCTTTTTGCAGAACGCGCACGTGGATTTCTACCAAACGACGTGCTAAGCATGCCGATGCTGCTCTTTTTAGCACCCGCGCACGCATTTGTGCGAAAACGCGTTTTAAGCATGCACATGCATCTTTTGGTAGACGCGGATGAAGTTTTCTGCAAAACCACAAGATGTGCATGCAAATGGTGCTTTTTGCAGAACGCGCACGTGGATTTCTACCAAACGACGTGCTAAGCTTGCCGATGCTGCTCTTTTTAGCACCCGCGCACGGATTTGTGCGAAAACGCGTTTTTAAGCATGCACATGCATCTTTTGGTAGACGCGATGAAGTTTTCTGCAAAACCACAAGATGTGCATGCAAATGGTGCTTTTCGCAGAACGCGCACGTGGATTTCTACCAAACGACGTGCTAAGCATGCCGATGCTGCTCTTTTTAGCACCCGCGCACGCATTTGTGCGAAAACGCGTTTTAAGCATGCACATGCATCTTTTGGTAGACGCGGATGAAGTTTTCTGCAAAACCACAAGATGTGCATGCAAATGGTGCTTTTTGCAGAACGCGCACGTGGATTTCTACCAAACGACGTGCTAAGCATGCCGATGCTGCTCTTTTTAGCACCCGCGCACGGATTTGTGCGAAAACGCGTTTTAAGCATGCACATGCATCTTTTGGTAGACCCGGATGAAGTTTTCTGCAAAACCACAAGATGTGCATGCAAATGGTGCTTTTGGCAGAACGCGCACGTGGATTTCTACCAAACGACGTGCTAAGAATGCCGATGCTGCTCTTTTTAGCACCCGCGCACGCATTTGTGCGAAAACGCGTTTTCAGCATGCACATGCATCTTTTGGTAGACGTGGATGAAGTTTTCTGCAAAACCACAAGATGTGCATGCAAATGGTGCTTTTTGCAGAACGCGCACGTGGATTTCTACCAAACGACGTGCTAAGCATGCCGATGCTGCTATTTTTAGCACCCGCGCACGCATTTGTGCGAAAACGCGTTTTAAGCATGCACATGCATCTTTTGGTAGACGCGGATGAAGTTTTCTGCAAAACCACAAGATGTGCATGCAAATGGTGCTTTTTGCAGAACGCGCACGTGGATTTCTACCAAACGACGTGCTAAGCATGCCGATGCTGCTCTTTTTAGCACCCGCGCACGCATTTGTGCGAGAACGCGTTTTAAGCATGCACATGCATCTTTTGGTAGACGCGGATGAAGTTTTCTGCAAAACCACAAGATGTGCATGCAAATGGTGCCTTTTGCAGAACGCGCACGTGGATTTCTACCAAACGACGTGCTAAGCATGCCGATGCTGCTCTTTTTAGCACCCGCGCACGGATTTGTGCGAAAACGCGTTTTAAGCATGCACATGCATCTTTTGGTAGACGCGGATGAAGTTTTCTGCAAAACCACAAGATGTACATGCAAATGGTGCTTTTGGCAGAACGCGCACGTGGATTTCTACCAAACGACGTGCTAAGCATGCCGATGCTGCTCTTTTTAGCACCCGCGCACGCATTTGTGCGAAAACGCGTTTTAAGCATGCACATGCATCTTTTGGTAGACGCGGATGAAGTTTTCTGCAAAACCACAAGATGTGCATGCAAATGGTGCTTTTTGCAGAACGCGCACGTGGATTTCTACCAAACGACGTGCTAAGCATGCCGATGCTGCTCTTTTTAGCACCCGCGCACGGATTTGTGCGAAAACGCGTTTTAAGCATGCACATGCATCTTTTGGTAGACGCGGATGAAGTTTTCTGCAAAACCACAAGATGTGCATTCAAATGGTGCTTTTGGCAGAACGCGCACGTAGATTTCTACCAAACGACGTGCTAAGCATGCCGATGCTGCTCTTTTTAGCACCCGCGCACGCATTTGTGCGAAAACGCGTTTTAAGCATGCACATGCATCTTTTGGTAGACGCGGATGAAGTTTTCTGCAAAACCACAAGATGTGCATGCAAATGGTGCTTTTTGCAGAACGCGCACGTGGATTTCTACCAAACGACGTGCTAAGCATGCCGATGCTGCTCTTTTTAGCACCCGCGCAGGGATTTGTGCGAAAACGCGTTTTAAGCATGCACATGCATCTTTTGGTAGACGCGGATGAAGTTTTCTGCAAAACCACAAGATGTGCATGCAAATGGTGCTTTTGGCAGAACGCGCACGTGGATTTCTACCAAACGACGTGCTAAGCATGCCGATGCTGCTCTTTTTAGCACCCGCGCAGGGATTTGTGCGAAAACGCGTTTTAAGCATGCACATGCATCTTTTGGTAGACGCGGATGAAGTTTTCTGCAAAACCACAAGATGTGCATGCAAATGGTGCTTTTGGCAGAACGCGCACGTGGATTTCTACCAAACGACGTGCTAAGCATGCCGATGCTGCTCTTTTTAGCACCCGCGCACGCATTTGTGCGAAAACGCGTTTTAAGCATGCACATGCATCTTTTGGTAGACGCGGATGAAGTTTTCTGCAAAACCACAAGATGTGCATGCAAATGGTGCTTTTTGCAGAACGCGCACGTGGATTTCTACCAAACGACGTGCTAAGCATGCCGATGCTGCTCTTTTTAGCACCCGCGCACGCATTTGTGCGAAAACGCGTTTTAAGCATGCACATGCATCTTTTGGTAGACGCGGATGAAGTTTTCCGCAAAACCACAAGATGTGCATGCAAATGGTGCTTTTTGCAGAACGCGCACGTGGATTTCTACCAAACGACGTGCTAAGCATGCCGATGCTGCTCTTTTTAGCACCCGCGCACGCATTTGTGCGAAAACGCGTTTTAAGCATGCACATGCATCTTTTGGTAGACGCGGATGAAGTTTTCTGCAAAACCACAAGATGTGCATGCAAATGGTGCTTTTTGCAGAACGCGCACGTGGATTTCTACCAAACGACGTGCTAAGCTTGCCGATGCTGCTCTTTTTAGCACCCGCGCACGCATTTGTGCGAAAACGCGTTTTCAGCATGCACATGCATCTTTTGGTAGACGCGGATGAAGTTTTCTGCAAAACCACAAGATGTGCATGCAAATGGTGCTTTTGGCAGAACGCGCACGTGGATTTCTACCAAACGACGTGCTAAGCATGCCGATGCTGCTCTTTTTAGCACCCGCGCACGCATTTGTGCGAAAACGCGTTTTAAGCATGCACATGCATCTTTTGGTAGACGCGGATGAAGTTTTCTGCAAAACCACAAGATGTGCATGCAAATGGTGCTTTTTGCAGAACGCGCACGTGGATTTCTACCAAACGACGTGCTAAGCATGCCGATGCTGCTCTTTTTAGCACCCGCGCACGCATTTGTGCGAGAACGCGTTTTAAGCATGCACATGCATCTTTTGGTAGACGCGGATGAAGTTTTCTGCAAAACCACAAGATGTGCATGCAAATGGTGCTTTTTGCAGAACGCGCACGTGGATTTCTACCAAACGAGGTGCTAAGCATGCCGATGCTGCTCTTTTTAGCACCCGCGCACGCATTTGTGCGAAAACGCGTTTTAAGCATGCACATGCATCTTTTGGTAGACGCGGATGAAGTTTTCTGCAAAACCACAAGATGTGCATGCAAATGGTGCTTTTTGCAGAACGCGCTCGTGGATTTCTACCAAACGACTTGCTAAGCATGCCGATGCTGCTCTTTTTAGCACCCGCGCACGCATTTGTGCGAAAACGCGTTTTAAGCATGCACATGCATCTTTTGGTAGACGCGGATGAAGTTTTCTCCAAAACTACAAGATGTGCATGCAAATGGTGCTTTTTGCAGAACGCGCACGTGGATTTCTACCAAACGACGTGCTAAGCATGCCGATGCTGCTCTTTTTAGCACCCGCGCACGGATTTGTGCGAAAACGCGTTTTAAGCATGCACATGCATCTTTTGGTAGACGCGGATGAAGTTTTCTGCAAAACCACAAGATGTGCATGCAAATGGTGCTTTTGGCAGAACGCGCACGTGGATTTCTACCAAACGACGTGCTAAGCATGCCGATGCTGCTCTTTTTAGCACCCGCGCACGGATTTGTGCGAAAACGCGTTTTAAGCATGCACATGCATCTTTTGGTAGACGCGGATGAAGTTTTCCGCAAAACCACAAGATGTGCATGCAAATGGTGCTTTTTGCAGAACGCGCACGTGGATTTCTACCAAACGACGTGCTAAGCATGCCGATGCTGCTCTTTTTAGCACCCGCGCACGCATTTGTGCGAAAACGCGTTTTAAGCATGCACATGCATCTTTTGGTAGACGCGGATGAAGTTTTCTGCAAAACCACAAGATGTGCATGCAAATGGTGCTTTTTGCAGAACGCGCTCGTGGATTTCTACCAAACGACTTGCTAAGCATGCCGATGCTGCTCTTTTTAGCACCCGCGCACGCATTTGTGCGAAAACGCGTTTTAAGCATGCACATGCATCTTTTGGTAGACGCGGATGAAGTTTTCTCCAAAACTACAAGATGTGCATGCAAATGGTGCTTTTTGCAGAACGCGCACGTGGATTTCTACCAAACGACGTGCTAAGCATGCCGATGCTGCTCTTTTTAGCACCCGCGCACGGATTTGTGCGAAAACGCGTTTTAAGCATGCACATGCATCTTTTGGTAGACGCGGATGAAGTTTTCTGCAAAACCACAAGATGTGCATGCAAATGGTGCTTTTGGCAGAACGCGCACGTGGATTTCTACCAAACGACGTGCTAAGCATGCCGATGCTGCTCTTTTTAGCACCCGCGCACGGATTTGTGCGAAAACGCGTTTTAAGCATGCACATGCATCTTTTGGTAGACGCGGATGAAGTTTTCTGCAAAACCACAAGATGTGCATGCAAATGGTGCTTTTTGCAGAACGCGCACGTGGATTTCTACCAAACGACGTGCTAAGCATGCCGATGCTGCTCTTTTTAGCACCCGCGCACGCATTTGTGCGAAAACGCGTTTTAAGCATGCACATGCATCTTTTGGTAGACGCGGATGAAGTTTTCTGCAAAACCACAAGATGTACATGCAAATGGTGCTTTTTGCAGAACGCGCACGTGGATTTCTACCAAACGACGTGCTAAGCATGCCGATGCTGCTCTTTTTAGCACCCGCGCACGCATTTGTGCGAGAACGCGTTTTAAGCATGCACATGCATCTTTTGGTAGACGCGGATGAAGTTTTCTGCAAAACCACAAGATGTGCATGCAAATGGTGCTTTTTGCAGAACGCGCACGTGGATTTCTACCAAACGACGTGCTAAGCATGCCGATGCTGCTCTTTTTAGCACCCGCGCACGCATTTGTGCGAAAACGCGTTTTAAGCATGCACATGCATCTTTTGGTAGACGCGGATGAAGTTTTCTGCAAAACCACAAGATGTGCATGCAAATGGTGCTTTCGGCAGAACGCGCACGTGGATTTCTACCAAACGACGTGCTAAGCATGCCGATGCTGCTCTTTTTAGCACCCGCGCACGCATTTGTGCGAAAACGCGTTTTAAGCATGCACATGCATCTTTTGGTAGACGCGGATGAAGTTTTCTGCAAAACCAGAAGATGTGCATGCAAATGGTGCTTTTTGCAGAACGCGCACGTGGATTTCTACCAAACGACGTGCTAAGCATGCCGATGCTGCTCTTTTTAGCACCCGCGCACGCATTTGTGCGAAAACGCGTTTTAAGCATGCACATGCATCTTTTGGTAGACGCGGATGAAGTTTTCTGCAAAACCACAAGATGTGCATGCAAATGGTGCTTTTGGCAGAACGCGCACGTGGATTTCTACCAAACGACGTGCTAAGCATGCCGATGCTGCTCTTTTTAGCACCCGCGCACGCATTTGTGCGAAAACGCGTTTTAAGCATGCACATGCATCTTTTGGTAGACGCGGATGAAGTTTTCTGCAAAACCACAAGATGTGCATGCAAATGGTTCTTTTTGCAGAACGCGCACGTGGATTTCTACCAAACGACGTGCTAAGCATGCCGATGCTGCTCTTTTTAGCACCCGCGCACGCATTTGTGCGAGAACGCGTTTTAAGCATGCACATGCATCTTTTGGTAGACGCGGATGAAGTTTTCTGCAAAACCACAAGATGTGCATGCAAATGGTGCTTTTTGCAGAACGCGCACGTGGATTTCTACCAAACGACGTGCTAAGCATGCCGATGCTGCTCTTTTTAGCACCCGCGCACGCATTTGTGCGAAAACGCGTTTTAAGCATGCACATGCATCTTTTG
This sequence comes from Dermacentor andersoni, assembly GCF_023375885.2. NCBI lineage: Eukaryota > Metazoa > Arthropoda > Arachnida > Ixodida > Ixodidae > Dermacentor > Dermacentor andersoni. Next base: position 22,388 of record NW_027314775.1, read on the forward strand.
GTAGACGCGGATGAAGTTTTCTGCAAAACCACAAGATGTGCATGCAAATGGTGCTTTTTGCAGAACGCGCACGTGGATTTCTACCAAACGACGTGCTAAGCATGCCGATGCTGCTCTTTTTAGCACCCGCGCACGCATTTGTGCGAGAACGCGTTTTAAGCATGCACATGCATCTTTTGGTAGACGCGGATGAAGTTTTCTGCAAAACCACAAGATGTGCATGCAAATGGTGCTTTTTGCAGAACGCGCACGTGGATTTCTACCAAACGAGGTGCTAAGCATGCCGATGCTGCTCTTTTTAGCACCCGCGCACGCATTTGTGCGAAAACGCGTTTTAAGCATGCACATGCATCTTTTGGTAGACGCGGATGAAGTTTTCTGCAAAACCACAAGATGTGCATGCAAATGGTGCTTTTTGCAGAACGCGCTCGTGGATTTCTACCAAACGACTTGCTAAGCATGCCGATGCTGCTCTTTTTAGCACCCGCGCACGCATTTGTGCGAAAACGCGTTTTAAGCATGCACATGCATCTTTTGGTAGACGCGGATGAAGTTTTCTCCAAAACTACAAGATGTGCATGCAAATGGTGCTTTTTGCAGAACGCGCACGTGGATTTCTACCAAACGACGTGCTAAGCATGCCGATGCTGCTCTTTTTAGCACCCGCGCACGGATTTGTGCGAAAACGCGTTTTAAGCATGCACATGCATCTTTTGGTAGACGCGGATGAAGTTTTCTGCAAAACCACAAGATGTGCATGCAAATGGTGCTTTTGGCAGAACGCGCACGTGGATTTCTACCAAACGACGTGCTAAGCATGCCGATGCTGCTCTTTTTAGCACCCGCGCACGGATTTGTGCGAAAACGCGTTTTAAGCATGCACATGCATCTTTTGGTAGACGCGGATGAAGTTTTCTGCAAAACCACAAGATGTGCATGCAAATGGTGCTTTTTGCAGAACGCGCACGTGGATTTCTACCAAACGACGTGCTAAGCATGCCGATGCTGCTCTTTTTAGCACCCGCGCACGCATTTGTGCGAAAACGCGTTTTAAGCATGCACATGCATCTTTTGGTAGACGCGGATGAAGTTTTCTGCAAAACCACAAGATGTACATGCAAATGGTGCTTTTTGCAGAACGCGCACGTGGATTTCTACCAAACGACGTGCTAAGCATGCCGATGCTGCTCTTTTTAGCACCCGCGCACGCATTTGTGCGAGAACGCGTTTTAAGCATGCACATGCATCTTTTGGTAGACGCGGATGAAGTTTTCTGCAAAACCACAAGATGTGCATGCAAATGGTGCTTTTTGCAGAACGCGCACGTGGATTTCTACCAAACGACGTGCTAAGCATGCCGATGCTGCTCTTTTTAGCACCCGCGCACGCATTTGTGCGAAAACGCGTTTTAAGCATGCACATGCATCTTTTGGTAGACGCGGATGAAGTTTTCTGCAAAACCACAAGATGTGCATGCAAATGGTGCTTTCGGCAGAACGCGCACGTGGATTTCTACCAAACGACGTGCTAAGCATGCCGATGCTGCTCTTTTTAGCACCCGCGCACGCATTTGTGCGAAAACGCGTTTTAAGCATGCACATGCATCTTTTGGTAGACGCGGATGAAGTTTTCTGCAAAACCAGAAGATGTGCATGCAAATGGTGCTTTTTGCAGAACGCGCACGTGGATTTCTACCAAACGACGTGCTAAGCATGCCGATGCTGCTCTTTTTAGCACCCGCGCACGCATTTGTGCGAAAACGCGTTTTAAGCATGCACATGCATCTTTTGGTAGACGCGGATGAAGTTTTCTGCAAAACCACAAGATGTGCATGCAAATGGTGCTTTTGGCAGAACGCGCACGTGGATTTCTACCAAACGACGTGCTAAGCATGCCGATGCTGCTCTTTTTAGCACCCGCGCACGCATTTGTGCGAAAACGCGTTTTAAGCATGCACATGCATCTTTTGGTAGACGCGGATGAAGTTTTCTGCAAAACCACAAGATGTGCATGCAAATGGTGCTTTTTGCAGAACGCGCACGTGGATTTCTACCAAACGACGTGCTAAGCATGCCGATGCTGCTCTTTTTAGCACCCGCGCACGCATTTGTGCGAAAACGCGTTTTAAGCATGCACATGCATCTTTTGGTAGACGCGGATGAAGTTTTCCGCAAAACCACAAGATGTGCATGCAAATGGTGCTTTTTGCAGAACGCGCACGTGGATTTCTACCAAACGACGTGCTAAGCATGCCGATGCTGCTCTTTTTAGCACCCGCGCACGCATTTGTGCGAAAACGCGTTTTAAGCATGCACATGCATCTTTTGGTAGACGCGGATGAAGTTTTCTGCAAAACCACAAGATGTGCATGCAAATGGTGCTTTTTGCAGAACGCGCACGTGGATTTCTACCAAACGACGTGCTAAGCTTGCCGATGCTGCTCTTTTTAGCACCCGCGCACGCATTTGTGCGAAAACGCGTTTTCAGCATGCACATGCATCTTTTGGTAGACGCGGATGAAGTTTTCTGCAAAACCACAAGATGTGCATGCAAATGGTGCTTTTGGCAGAACGCGCACGTGGATTTCTACCAAACGACGTGCTAAGCATGCCGATGCTGCTCTTTTTAGCACCCGCGCACGCATTTGTGCGAAAACGCGTTTTAAGCATGCACATGCATCTTTTGGTAGACGCGGATGAAGTTTTCTGCAAAACCACAAGATGTGCATGCAAATGGTGCTTTTTGCAGAACGCGCACGTGGATTTCTACCAAACGACGTGCTAAGCATGCCGATGCTGCTCTTTTTAGCACCCGCGCACGCATTTGTGCGAGAACGCGTTTTAAGCATGCACATGCATCTTTTGGTAGACGCGGATGAAGTTTTCTGCAAAACCACAAGATGTGCATGCAAATGGTGCTTTTTGCAGAACGCGCACGTGGATTTCTACCAAACGAGGTGCTAAGCATGCCGATGCTGCTCTTTTTAGCACCCGCGCACGCATTTGTGCGAAAACGCGTTTTAAGCATGCACATGCATCTTTTGGTAGACGCGGATGAAGTTTCCTGCAAAACCACAAGATGTGCATGCAAATGGTGCTTTTTGCAGAACGCGCACGTGGATTTCTACCAAACGACGTGCTAAGCTTGCCGTTGCTGCTCTTTTTAGCACCCGCGCACGGATTTGTGCGAAAACGCGTTTTAAGCATGCACATGCATCTTTTGGTAGACGCGGATGAAGTTTTCTGCAAAACCACAAGATGTGCATGCAAATGGTGCTTTTGGCAGAACGCGCACGTGGATTTCTACCAAACGACGTGCTAAGCATGCCGATGCTGCTCTTTTTAGCACCCGCGCACGGATTTGTGCGAAAACGCGTTTTAAGCATGCACATGCATCTTTTGGTAGACGCGGATGAAGTTTTCTGCAAAACCACAAGATGTGCATGCAAATGGTGCTTTTGGCAGAACGCGCACGTGGATTTCTACCAAACGACGTGCTAAGAATGCCGATGCTGCTCTTTTTAGCACCCGCGCACGCATTTGTGCGAAAACGCGTTTTCAGCATGCACATGCATCTTTTGGTAGACGCGGATGAAGTTTTCTGCAAAACCACAAGATGTGCATGCAAATGGTGCTTTTTGCAGAACGCGCACGTGGATTTCTACCAAACGACGTGCTAAGCATGCCGATGCTGCTCTTTTTAGCACCCGCGCACGCATTTGTGCGAAAACGCGTTTTAAGCATGCACATGCATCTTTTGGTAGACGCGGATGAAGTTTTCTGCAAAACCACAAGATGTACATGCAAATGGTGCTTTTTGCAGAACGCGCACGTGGATTTCTACCAAACGACGTGCTAAGCATGCCGATGCTGCTCTTTTTAGCACCCGCGCACGCATTTGTGCGAGAACGCGTTTTAAGCATGCACATGCATCTTTTGGTAGACGCGGATGAAGTTTTCTGCAAAACCACAAGATGTGCATGCAAATGGTGCTTTTTGCAGAACGCGCACGTGGATTTCTACCAAACGACGTGCTAAGCATGCCGATGCTGCTCTTTTTAGCACCCGCGCACGCATTTGTGCGAAAACGCGTTTTAAGCATGCACATGCATCTTTTGGTAGACGCGGATGAAGTTTTCTGCAAAACCACAAGATGTGCATGCAAATGGTGCTTTCGGCAGAACGCGCACGTGGATTTCTACCAAACGACGTGCTAAGCATGCCGATGCTGCTCTTTTTAGCACCCGCGCACGCATTTGTGCGAAAACGCGTTTTAAGCATGCACATGCATCTTTTGGTAGACGCGGATGAAGTTTTCTGCAAAACCAGAAGATGTGCATGCAAATGGTGCTTTTTGCAGAACGCGCACGTGGATTTCTACCAAACGACGTGCTAAGCATGCCGATGCTGCTCTTTTTAGCACCCGCGCACGCATTTGTGCGAAAACGCGTTTTAAGCATGCACATGCATCTTTTGGTAGACGCGGATGAAGTTTTCTGCAAAACCACAAGATGTGCATGCAAATGGTGCTTTTGGCAGAACGCGCACGTGGATTTCTACCAAACGACGTGCTAAGCATGCCGATGCTGCTCTTTTTAGCACCCGCGCACGCATTTGTGCGAAAACGCGTTTTAAGCATGCACATGCATCTTTTGGTAGACGCGGATGAAGTTTTCTGCAAAACCACAAGATGTGCATGCAAATGGTTCTTTTTGCAGAACGCGCACGTGGATTTCTACCAAACGACGTGCTAAGCATGCCGATGCTGCTCTTTTTAGCACCCGCGCACGCATTTGTGCGAGAACGCGTTTTAAGCATGCACATGCATCTTTTGGTAGACGCGGATGAAGTTTTCTGCAAAACCACAAGATGTGCATGCAAATGGTGCTTTTTGCAGAACGCGCACGTGGATTTCTACCAAACGACGTGCTAAGCATGCCGATGCTGCTCTTTTTAGCACCCGCGCACGCATTTGTGCGAAAACGCGTTTTAAGCATGCACATGCATCTTTTGGTAGACGCGGATGAAGTTTTCTGCAAAACCACAAGATGTGCATGCAAATGGTGCTTTTTGCAGAACGCGCACGTGGATTTCTACCAAACGACGTGCTAAGCATGCCGATGCTGCTCTTTTTAGCACCCGCGCAGGGATTTGTGCGAAAACGCGTTTTAAGCATGCACATGCATCTTTTGGTAGACGCGGATGAAGTTTTCTGCAAAACCACAAGATGTGCATGCAAATGGTGCTTTTGGCAGAACGCGCACGTGGATTTCTACCAAACGACGTGCTAAGCATGCCGATGCTGCTCTTTTTAGCACCCGCGCAGGGATTTGTGCGAAAACGCGTTTTAAGCATGCACATGCATCTTTTGGTAGACGCGGATGAAGTTTTCTGCAAAACCACAAGATGTGCATGCAAATGGTGCTTTTGGCAGAACGCGCACGTGGATTTCTACCAAACGACGTGCTAAGCATGCCGATGCTGCTCTTTTTAGCACCCGCGCACGCATTTGTGCGAAAACGCGTTTTAAGCATGCACATGCATCTTTTGGTAGACGCGGATGAAGTTTTCTGCAAAACCACAAGATGTGCATGCAAATGGTGCTTTTTGCAGAACGCGCACGTGGATTTCTACCAAACGACGTGCTAAGCATGCCGATGCTGCTCTTTTTAGCACCCGCGCACGCATTTGTGCGAAAACGCGTTTTAAGCATGCACATGCATCTTTTGGTAGACGCGGATGAAGTTTTCCGCAAAACCACAAGATGTGCATGCAAATGGTGCTTTTTGCAGAACGCGCACGTGGATTTCTACCAAACGACGTGCTAAGCATGCCGATGCTGCTCTTTTTAGCACCCGCGCACGCATTTGTGCGAAAACGCGTTTTAAGCATGCACATGCATCTTTTGGTAGACGCGGATGAAGTTTTCTGCAAAACCACAAGATGTGCATGCAAATGGTGCTTTTTGCAGAACGCGCACGTGGATTTCTACCAAACGACGTGCTAAGCTTGCCGATGCTGCTCTTTTTAGCACCCGCGCACGCATTTGTGCGAAAACGCGTTTTCAGCATGCACATGCATCTTTTGGTAGACGCGGATGAAGTTTTCTGCAAAACCACAAGATGTGCATGCAAATGGTGCTTTTGGCAGAACGCGCACGTGGATTTCTACCAAACGACGTGCTAAGCATGCCGATGCTGCTCTTTTTAGCACCCGCGCACGCATTTGTGCGAAAACGCGTTTTAAGCATGCACATGCATCTTTTGGTAGACGCGGATGAAGTTTTCTGCAAAACCACAAGATGTGCATGCAAATGGTGCTTTTTGCAGAACGCGCACGTGGATTTCTACCAAACGACGTGCTAAGCATGCCGATGCTGCTCTTTTTAGCACCCGCGCACGCATTTGTGCGAGAACGCGTTTTAAGCATGCACATGCATCTTTTGGTAGACGCGGATGAAGTTTTCTGCAAAACCACAAGATGTGCATGCAAATGGTGCTTTTTGCAGAACGCGCACGTGGATTTCTACCAAACGAGGTGCTAAGCATGCCGATGCTGCTCTTTTTAGCACCCGCGCACGCATTTGTGCGAAAACGCGTTTTAAGCATGCACATGCATCTTTTGGTAGACGCGGATGAAGTTTTCTGCAAAACCACAAGATGTGCATGCAAATGGTGCTTTTTGCAGAACGCGCTCGTGGATTTCTACCAAACGACTTGCTAAGCATGCCGATGCTGCTCTTTTTAGCACCCGCGCACGCATTTGTGCGAAAACGCGTTTTAAGCATGCACATGCATCTTTTGGTAGACGCGGATGAAGTTTTCTCCAAAACTACAAGATGTGCATGCAAATGGTGCTTTTTGCAGAACGCGCACGTGGATTTCTACCAAACGACGTGCTAAGCATGCCGATGCTGCTCTTTTTAGCACCCGCGCACGGATTTGTGCGAAAACGCGTTTTAAGCATGCACATGCATCTTTTGGTAGACGCGGATGAAGTTTTCTGCAAAACCACAAGATGTGCATGCAAATGGTGCTTTTGGCAGAACGCGCACGTGGATTTCTACCAAACGACGTGCTAAGCATGCCGATGCTGCTCTTTTTAGCACCCGCGCACGGATTTGTGCGAAAACGCGTTTTAAGCATGCACATGCATCTTTTGGTAGACGCGGATGAAGTTTTCCGCAAAACCACAAGATGTGCATGCAAATGGTGCTTTTTGCAGAACGCGCACGTGGATTTCTACCAAACGACGTGCTAAGCATGCCGATGCTGCTCTTTTTAGCACCCGCGCACGCATTTGTGCGAAAACGCGTTTTAAGCATGCACATGCATCTTTTGGTAGACGCGGATGAAGTTTCCTGCAAAACCACAAGATGTGCATGCAAATGGTGCTTTTTGCAGAACGCGCACGTGGATTTCTACCAAACGACGTGCTAAGCTTGCCGTTGCTGCTCTTTTTAGCACCCGCGCACGGATTTGTGCGAAAACGCGTTTTAAGCATGCACATGCATCTTTTGGTAGACGCGGATGAAGTTTTCTGCAAAACCACAAGATGTGCATGCAAATGGTGCTTTTGGCAGAACGCGCACGTGGATTTCTACCAAACGACGTGCTAAGCATGCCGATGCTGCTCTTTTTAGCACCCGGCACGGATTTGTGCGAAAACGCGTTTTAAGCATGCACATGCATCTTTTGGTAGACGCGGATGAAGTTTTCTGCAAAACCACAAGATGTGCATGCAAATGGTGCTTTTGGCAGAACGCGCACGTGGATTTCTACCAAACGACGTGCTAAGAATGCCGATGCTGCTCTTTTTAGCACCCGCGCACGCATTTGTGCGAAAACGCGTTTTCAGCATGCACATGCATCTTTTGGTAGACGCGGATGAAGTTTTCTGCAAAACCACAAGATGTGCATGCAAATGGTGCTTTTTGCAGAACGCGCACGTGGATTTCTACCAAACGACGTGCTAAGCATGCCGATGCTGCTCTTTTTAGCACCCGCGCACGCATTTGTGCGAAAACGCGTTTTAAGCATGCACATGCATCTTTTGGTAGACGCGGATGAAGTTTTCTGCAAAACCACAAGATGTACATGCAAATGGTGCTTTTTGCAGAACGCGCACGTGGATTTCTACCAAACGACGTGCTAAGCATGCCGATGCTGCTCTTTTTAACACCCGCGCACGCATTTGTGCGAGAACGCGTTTTAAGCATGCACATGCATCTTTTGGTAGACGCGGATGAAGTTTTCTGCAAAACCACAAGATGTGCATGCAAATGGTGCTTTTTGCAGAACGCGCACGTGGATTTCTACCAAACGACGTGCTAAGCATGCCGATGCTGCTCTTTTTAGCACCCGCGCACGCATTTGTGCGAAAACGCGTTTTAAGCATGCACATGCATCTTTTGGTAGACGCGGATGAAGTTTTCTGCAAAACCACAAGATGTGCATGCAAATGGTGCTTTCGGCAGAACGCGCACGTGGATTTCTACCAAACGACGTGCTAAGCATGCCGATGCTGCTCTTTTTAGCACCCGCGCACGCATTTGTGCGAAAACGCGTTTTAAGCATGCACATGCATCTTTTGGTAGACGCGGATGAAGTTTTCTGCAAAACCAGAAGATGTGCATGCAAATGGTGCTTTTTGCAGAACGCGCACGTGGATTTCTACCAAACGACGTGCTAAGCATGCCGATGCTGCTCTTTTTAGCACCCGCGCACGCATTTGTGCGAAAACGCGTTTTAAGCATGCACATGCATCTTTTGGTAGACGCGGATGAAGTTTTCTGCAAAACCACAAGATGTGCATGCAAATGGTGCTTTTGGCAGAACGCGCACGTGGATTTCTACCAAACGACGTGCTAAGCATGCCGATGCTGCTCTTTTTAGCACCCGCGCACGCATTTGTGCGAAAACGCGTTTTAAGCATGCACATGCATCTTTTGGTAGACGCGGATGAAGTTTTCTGCAAAACCACAAGATGTGCATGCAAATGGTTCTTTTTGCAGAACGCGCACGTGGATTTCTACCAAACGACGTGCTAAGCATGCCGATGCTGCTCTTTTTAGCACCCGCGCACGCATTTGTGCGAGAACGCGTTTTAAGCATGCACATGCATCTTTTGGTAGACGCGGATGAAGTTTTCTGCAAAACCACAAGATGTGCATGCAAATGGTGCTTTTTGCAGAACGCGCACGTGGATTTCTACCAAACGACGTGCTAAGCATGCCGATGCTGCTCTTTTTAGCACCCGCGCACGCATTTGTGCGAAAACGCGTTTTAAGCATGCACATGCATCTTTTGGTAGACGCGAATGAAGTTTTCTGCAAAACCACAAGATGTGCATGCAAATGGTGCTTTTTGCAGAACGCGCACGTGGATTTCTACCAAACGACGTGCTAAGCATGCCGATGCTGCTCTTTTTAGCACCCGCGCACGGATTTGTGCGAAAACGCGTTTTAAGCATGCACATGCATCTTTTGGTAGACGCGGATGAAGTTTTCTGCAAAACCACAAGATGTGCATGCAAATGGTGCTTTTGGCAGAACGCGCACGTGGATTTCTACCAAACGACGTGCTAAGCATGCCGATGCTGCTCTTTTTAGCACCCGCGCACGCATTTGTGCGAAAACGCGTTTTAAGCATGCACATGCATCTTTTGGTAGACGCGGATGAAGTTTTCTGCAAAACCACAAGATGTGCATGCAAATGGTGCTTTTTGCAGAACGCGCACGTAGATTTCTACCAAACGACGTGCTAAGCATGCCGATGCTGCTCTTTTTAGCACCCGCGCACGCATTTGTGCGAAAACGCGTTTTAAGCATGCACATGCATCTTTTGGTAGACGCGGATGAAGTTTTCTGCAAAACCACAAGATGTGCATGCAAATGGTGCTTTTTGCAGAACGCGCACGTGGATTTCTACCAAACGACGTGCTAAGCATGCCGATGCTGCTATTTTTAGCACCCGCGCACGCATTTGTGCGAAAACGCGTTTTAAGCATGCACATGCATCTTTTGGTAGACGCGGATGAAGTTTTCTGCAAAACCACAAGATGTGCATGCAAATGGTGCTTTCGGCAGAACGCGCACGTGGATTTCTACCAAACGACGTGCTAAGCATGCCGATGCTGCTCTTTTTAGCACCACACACGCGAGACAGATCATGCATCTTTTGGTAGACGCGGATGAAGTTTCTGCAAAACCACAAGATGTGCATGCAAATGGTGCTTTTTGCAGAACGCGCACGTGGATTTCTACCAAACGACGTGCTAAGCATGCCGATGCTGCTCTTTTTAGCACCCGCGCACGGATTTGTGCGAAAACGCGTTTTAAGCATGCACATGCATCTTTTGGTAGACGCGGATGAAGTTTTCTGCAAAACCACAAGATGTGCATGCAAATGGTGCTTTTGGCAGAACGCGCACGTGGATTTCTACCAAACGACGTGCTAAGCATGCCGATGCTGCTCTTTTTAGCACCCGCGCACGCATTTGTGCGAAAAACGCGTTTTAAGCATGCACATGCATCTTTTGGTAGACGCGGATGAAGTTTTCCGCAAAAACCACAAGATGTGCATGCAAAAGGTGCTTTTGCAGAACGCGCACGTGGATTTCTACCAAACGACGTGCTAAGCATGCCGATGCTGCTCTTTTTAGCACCCGCGCACGCATTTGTGCGAAAACGCGTTTTAAGCATGCATCATGCATCTTTTGGTAGACGCGGATGAAGTTTTCTGCAAAACCACAAGATGTGCATGCAAATGGTGCTTTTTGCAGAACGCGCACGCCGATTTCTACCAAACGACGTGCTAAGCTTGCCGATGCTGCTCTTTTTAGCACCCGCGCACGGATTTGTGCGGAAAACGCGTTTTTAAGCATGCACATGCATCTTTTGGTAGACGCGGATGAAGTTTTCTGCAAAACCACAAGATGTGCATGCAAAATGGTGCTTTTGGCAGAACGCGCAACGTGGATTTCTACCAAACGACGTGCTAAGCATGCCGATGCTGCTCTTTTTAGCACCCGCGCACGCATTTGGGCGGGAAAACGCGTTTTTAAGCATGCACATGCATCTTTTGGTAGACGCGGATGAAGTTTTCTGCAAAACCACAAGATGTGCATGCAAATGGTGCTTTTTGCAGAACGCGCACGTGATTTCTACCAAACGACGTGCTAAGCATGCCGATGCTGCTCTTTTTAGCACCCGCGCAAGGATTTGTGCGAAAACGCGTTTTAAGCATGCACATGCATCTTTTGGTAGACGCGGATGAAGTTTTCTGCAAAACCACAAGATGTGCATGCAAATGGTGCTTTTGGCAGAACGCGCACGTGGATTTCTACCAAAACGACGTGCTAAGAATGCCGATGCTGCTCTTTTTAGCACCCGCGCACGCATTTGTGCGAAAACGCGTTTTCAGCATGCACATGCATCTTTTGGTAGACGCGGATGAAGGTTTTCTGCAAAACCACAAGATGTGCATGCAAATGGTGCTTTTTGCAGAACGCGCACGTGGATTTCTGCCAAACGACGTGCTAAGCATGCCGATGCTGCTCTTTTTAGCACCCGCGCACGCATTTGTGCGAAAACGCGTTTTAAGCGTGCACATGCATCTTTTGGTAGACGCGGATGAAGTTTTCTGCAAAACCACAAGATGTGCATGCAAATGGTGCTTTTTGCAGAACGCGCACGTGGATTTCTACCAAACAACGTGCTAAGCATGCCGATGCTGCTCTTTTTAGCACCCGCGCACGCATTTGTGCGAGAACGCGTTTTAAGCATGCACATGCATCTTTTGGTAGACGCGGGGATGAAGTTTTCTGCAAAACCACAAGATGTGCATGCAATGGTGCTTTTGCAGAACGCGCACGTGGATATCTACCAAACGACGTGCTAGCATGCCGATGCTGCCTCTTTTAGCACTCGCGCACGCATTTGTGCGGAAAACGCGTTTTAAGCATGCACATGCATCTTTTGGTAGACGCGGATGAAGTTTTCTGCAAAAGCACAAGATGTGCTGCAAATGGTGCTTTTTGCAGAACGCGCACGTGGATTTCTACCAAACGACGTGCTAAGCATGCCGATGCTGCTCTTTTTAGCACCCGCGCACGGATTTGTGCGAAAACGCGTTTTAAGCATGCACATGCATCTTTTGGTAGACGCGGATGAAGTTTTCTGCAAAACCACAAGATGTGCATGCAAATGGTGCTTTTGGCAGAACGCGCACGTGGATTTCTACCAAACGACGTGCTAAGCATGCCGATGCTGCTCTTTTTAGCACCCGCGCACGCATTTGTGCGAAAACGCGTTTTAAGCATGCACATGCATCTTTTGGTAGACGCGGATGAAGTTTTCTGCAAAACCACAAGATGTGCATGCAAATGGTGCTTTTTGCAGGAACGCGCACGTAGATTTCTTACCAAACGACGTGCTAAGCATGCCGATGCTGCTCTTTTTAGCACCCGCGCACGCATTTGTGCGAAAACGCGTTTTAAGCATGCACATGCATCTTTTGGTAGACGCGGATGAAGTTTTCTGCAAAACCACAAGATGTGCATGCAAATGGTGCTTTTTGCAGAACGCGCACGGGATTTCTACCAAACGACGTGCTAAAGCATGCCGATGCTGCTATTTTTAGCACCCGCGCACGCATTTGTGCGGAAAACGCGTTTTAAGCATGCACATGCATCTTTTGGTAGACGCGGATGAAGTTTTCTGCAAAACCACAAGATGTGCATGCAAATGGTGCTTTTGGCAGAACGCGCACGTGGATTTCTACCAAACGACGTGCTAAGCATGCCGATGCTGCTCTTTTAGCACCCGCGCACGCATTTGTGCGAAAACGCGTTTTAAAGCATGCACATGCATCTTTTGGTAGACGCGGATGAAGTTTCTGCAAAACCAGAAGATGTGCATGCAAATGGTGCTTTTTGCAGAACGCGCACGTGGATTTCTACCAAACGACGTGCTATGCATGCCGATGCTGCTCTTTTTAGCACCCGCGCACAGCATTTGTGCGGAAAACGCGTTTTAAGCATGCACATGCATCTTTTGGTAGACGCGGATGAAGTTTTCTGCAAAACCACAAGATGTGCATGCAAATGGTGCTTTTGGCAGAACGCGCACGTGGATTTCTACCAAACGACGTGCTAAGCATGCCGATGCTGCTCTTTTTAGCACCCGCGCACGCATTTGTGCGAAAAACGCGTTTTTAAGCATGCACATGCATCTTTTGGTAGACGCGGATGAAGTTTTCTGCAAAACCACAAGATGTGCATGCAAATGGTTCTTTTTGCAGGAACGCGCACGTGGATTTCTACCAAACGACGTGCTAAGCATGCCGATGCTGCTCTTTTTAGCACCCGCGCACGCATTTGTGCGAAAACGCGTTTTAAGCATGCACATGCATCTTTTGGTAGACGCGGATGAAGTTTTCCTGCAAAACCACAAGATGTGCATGCAAATGGTGCTTTTGGCAGAACGCGCACGTGGATTTCTACCAAACGACGTGCTAAGCATGCCGATGCTGCCTCTTTTTAGCACCCGCGCACGCATTTGTGCGAAAACGCGTTTTAAGCATGCACATGCATCTTTTGGTAGACGCGGATGAAGTTTTCTGCAAAACCACAAGATGTGCATGCAAATGGTGCTTTTTGGCAGAACGCGCACGTGGATTCTACCAAACGACGTGCTAAGCATGCCGATGCTGCTCTTTTTAGCACCCCGCGCACGGATTTGTGCGAAAACGCGTTTTAAGCATGCACATGCATCTTTTGGTAGACGCGGATGAAGGTTTTCTGCAAAACCACAAGATGTGCATGCAAATGGTGCTTTTTGCAGAACGCGCACGTGGATTTCTACCAAACGACGTGCTAAGCATGCCGATGCTGCTCTTTTAGCACCCGCGCACGGATTTGTGCGAAAACGCGTTTTAAGCATGCACATGCATCTTTTGGTAGACGCGGATGAAGTTTTCTGCAAAACCACAAGATGTGCATGCAAATGGTGCTTTTGGCAGAACGCGCACGTGGATTTCTACCAAACGACGTGCTAAGCATGCCGATGCTGCTCTTTTTAGCACCCCGCGCACGCATTTGTGCGAAAACGCGTTTTAAGCATGCACATGCATCTTTTGGTAGACGCGGATGAAGTTTTCTGCAAAACCACAAGATGTGCATGCAAATGGTGCTTTTTGCAGAACGCGCACGTGGATTTCTACCAAACGACGTGCTAAGCATGCCGATGCTGCTATTTTTAGCACACGCGCACGCATTTGTGCGAAAACGCGTTTTAAGCATGCACATGCATCTTTTGGTAGACGCGGATGAAGTTTTCTGCAAAACCACAAGATGTGCATGCAAATGGTGCTTTTGGCAGAACGCGCCACGTGGATTTTCTACCAAACGACGTGCTAAGCATGCCGATGCTGCTCTTTTTAGCACCCGCGCACGCATTTGTGCGAAAACGCGTTTTAAGCATGCACATGCATCTTTAGGTAGACGCGGATGAAGTTTTCTGCAAAACCACAAGATGTGCATGCAAATGGTGCTTTTGGCAGAACGCGCACGTGGATTTCTACCAAACGACGTGCTAAGCATGCCGATGCTGCTCTTTTTAGCACCCGCGCACGCATTTGTGCGAAAACGCGTTTTAAGCATGCACATGCATCTTTTGGTAGACGCGGATGAAGTTTTCTGCAAAACCACAAGATGTGCATGCAAATGGTGCTTTTTGGCAGAACGCGCACGTGGATTTCTACCAAACGACGTGCTAAGCATGCCGATGCTGCTCTTTTTAGCACCCGCGCACGCATTTGTGCGAAAACGCGTTTTAAGCATGCACATGCATCTTTTGGTAGACGCGGATGAAGTTTTCTGCAAAACCACAAGATGTGCATGCAAATGGTGCTTTTTGCAGAACGCGCTCGTGGATTTCTACCAAACGACGTGCTAAGCATGCCGATGCTGCTCTTTTTAGCACCCGCGCACGCATTTGTGCGAAAACGCGTTTTAAGCATGCACATGCATCTTTTGGTAGACGCGGATGAAGTTTTCTGCAAAAACCACAAGATGTGCATGCAAATGGTGCTTTTGGCAGAACGCGCACGTGGATTTCTACCAAACGACGTGCAAGCATGCCGATGCTGCTCTTTTTAGCACCCGCGCACGCATTGTGCGAAAACACGTTTTAAGCATGCACATGCATCTTTTTGTAGACGCGGATGAAGTTTTCCGCAAAACCACAAGATGGTGCATGCAAATGGTGCTTTTTGCAGAACGCGCACGTTGGATTTCTACCAAACGACGTGCTAAGCATGCCGATGCTGCTCTTTTTAGCACCCCGCGCAGCATTTGTGCGAAAACGCGTTTTAAGCATGCACATGCATCTTTTGGTAGACGCGGATGAGTTTTCTGCAAAACCACAAGATGTGCATGCAAATGGTGCTTTTTGCAGAACGCGCACGTGGATTTCTACCAAACGACGTGCTAAGCTTGCCGATGCTGCTCTTTTTAGCACCCGCGCACTGATTTGTGCGGAAAACGCGTTTTAAGCATGCACATGCATCTTTTGGTAGACGCGGATGAAGTTTTCTGCAAAACCACAAGATGTGCATGCAAATGGTGCTTTTTGCAGAACGCGCACGTGGATTTCTACCAAACGACGTGCTAAGCATGCCGATGCTGCTATTTTTAGCACCCGCGCACGCATTTGTGCGAAAACGCGTTTTTAAGCATGCACATGCATCTTTTCGTAGGACGCGGATGAAGTTTTCTGCAAAACCACAAGATGTGCATGCAATGGTGCTTTTGGCAGAACGCGCACGTGGATTTCTACCAAACGACGTGCTAAGCATGCCGATGCTGCTCTTTTTAGCACCCGCGCACGCATTTGTGCGAAAACGCGTTTTTAAGCATGCACATGCATCTTTTGGGAGACGCGGATGAAGTTTTTCTGCAAAACCACAAAATGTGCATGCAAATGGTGCTTTTTGCAGAACGCGCACGTGGATTTCTACCAAACGACGTGCTAAGCATGCCGATGCTGCTATTTTTAGCACCCGCGCACGCATTTGTGCGAAAACGCGTTTTAAGCATGCACATGCATCTTTTGGTAGACGCGGATGAAGTTTTCTGCAAAACCACAAGATGTGCATGCAAATGGTGCTTTTGGCAGAACGCGCACGTGGATTTCTACCAAAACGACGTGCTAAGCATGCCGATGCTGCTATTTTTAGCACCCGCGCACGCATTTGTGCGAAAACGCGTTTTAAGCATGCACATGCATCTTTTGGTAGACGCGGATGAAGTTTTCTGCAAAACCACAAGATGTGCATGCAAATGGTGCTTTTGGCAGAACGCGCACGTGGATTTCTACCAAACGACGTGCTAAGCATGCCGATGCTGCAATTTTTAGCACCCGCGCACGCATTTGTGCGAAAACGCGTTTTAAGCATGCACATGCATCTTTTGGTAGACGCGGATGAAGTTTTCTGCAAAACCACAAGATGTGCATGGAAATGGTTCTTTTTGCAGAACGCGCACGTGATTTCTACCAAACGACGTGCTAAGCATGCCGATGCTGCTCTTTTTAGCACCCGCGCACGCATTTGTGCGAAAAACGCGTTTTAAGCATGCACAATGCATCTTTTGGTAGACGCGGATGAAGTTTTCTGCAAAACCACAAGATGTGCATGCAAATGGTGCTTTTGGCAGAACGCGCACGTGGATTTCTACCAAACGACGTGCTAAGCATGCCGATGCTGCTCTTTTTAGCACCCGCGCACGCATTTGTGAGAAAACGCGTTTTAAAGCATGCACATGCATCTTTTGGTAGACGCGGATGAAGTTTTCTGCAAAACCACAAGATGTGCATGCAAATGGTGCTTTTTGCAGAACGCGCACGTGGATTTCTACCAAACGACGTGCTAAGCATGCCGATGCTGCCTCTTTTTTAGCACCCCGCGCAGGATTTGTGCGAAAACGCGTTTTAAGGCATGCACATGCATCTATTTGGTAGACGCGGATGAAGTTTTCTGCAAAACCACAAGATGTGCATGCAAATGGTGCTTTTTGCAGAACGCGCACGTGGATTTCTACCAAACAGACGTGCTAAGCATGCCGATGCTGCTCTTTTTAGCACCCGCGCACGATTTGTGCGAAAACGCGTTTTAAGCATGCACATGCATCTTTTGGTAGACGCGGATGAAGTTTCTGCAAAACCACAAGATGTGCATGCAAATGGTTCTTTTTGCAGAACGCCGCACGTGGATTTCTACCAAACGACGTGCTAAGCATGCCGATGCTGCTCTTTTTAGCACCCCTCGCACGCATTTGTGCGAAAACGCGTTTCAAGCATGCACATGCATCTTTTGGTAGACGCGGATGAAGTTTTCTGCAAAACCACAAGATGTGCATGCAAAATGGTGCTTTTGGCAGAACGCGCACGCGGATTTCTACCAAACGACGTGCTAAGCATGCCGATGCTGCTCTTTTTAGCACCCGCGCCACGCATTTGTGCGAAAACGCGTTTTTAAGCATGTACATGCATCTTTTGGTAGACCGCGGATGAAGTTTTCTTCAAAACCACAAGATGTGCATGCAAATGGCGCTTTTTGCAGAACGCGCACGTGGATTTCTACGAAACGACGTGCTAAGCATGCCGATGCTGCTCTTTTTAGCACCCGCGCACGCATTTGTGCGAAAACGCGTTTTAAGCATGCACATGCATCTTTTGGAAGACGCGGATGAAGTTTTCTGCAAAACCACAAGATGTGCATGCAAATGGTGCTTTTTGCAGAACGCGCACGTGGATTTCTACCAAACGACGTGCTAAGCATGCCGATGCTGCTATGTTTAGCACCCGCGCACGCATTTGTGCGAAAACGCGTTTTAAGCATGCACATGCATCTTTTGGTAGACGCGGATGAAGTTTTCTGCAAAACCACAAGATGTGCAGGCAAATGGTGCTTTTGGCAGAACGCGCACGTGGATTTCTACCAAACGACGTGCTAAGCATGCCGAAGCTGCTCTTTTTAGCACCCGCGCATGCATTTGTGCGAAAACGCGTTTTAAGCATGCACATGCATCTTTTGGTAGACGCGGATGAAGTTTTCTGCAAAACCACAAGATGTGCATGCAAATGGTGCTTTTGGCAGAACGCGCACGTGGATTTCTACCAAACGACGTGCTAAGCATGCCGATGCTGCTCTTTTTAGCACCCCGCGCACGCATTTGTGCGAAAACGCGTTTTAAGCATGCACATGCATCTTTTGGTAGACGCGGATGAAGTTTTCTGCAAAACCACAAGATGTGCATGCAAATGGTTCTTTTTGCAGAATGCGCACGTGGATTTCTACCAAACGACGTGCTAAGCATGCCGATGCTGCTCTTTTTAGCACCCGCGCACGCATTTGTGCGAAAACGCGTTTTAAGCATGCACATGCATCTTTTGGTAGACGCGGATGAAGTTTTCTGCAAAACCACAAGATCTGCATGCAAATGGTGCTTTTGGCAGAACGCGCACGTGGATTTCTACCAAACGACGTGCTAAGCATGCCGATGCTGCTCTTTTTAGCACCCGCGCACGCATTTGTGCGAAAACGCGTTTTAAGCATGCACATGCATCTTTTGGTAGACGCGGATGAAGTTTTCTGCAAAACCACAAGATGTGCATGCAAATGGTGCTTTTTGCAGAACGCGCACGTGGATTTCTACCAAACGACGTGCTAAGCATGCCGATGCTGCTCTTTTTAGCACCCGCGCACGGATTTGTGCGAAAACGCGTTTTAAGCATGCACATGCATCTTTTGGTAGACGCGGATGAAGTTTTCTGCAAAACCACAAGATGTGCATGCAAATGGTGCTTTTTGCAGAACGCGCACGTGGATTTCTACCAAACGACGTGCTAAGCATGCCGATGCTGCTCTTTTTAGCACCCGCGCACGGATTTGTGCGAAAACGCGCTTTAGGCATGCACATGCATCTTTTGGTAGACGCGGATGAAGTTTTCTGCAAAACCACAAGATGTGCATGCAAATGGTGCTTTTGGCAGAACGCGCACGTGGATTTCTACCAAACGACGTGCTAAGCATGCCGATGCTGCTCTTTTTAGCACCCGCGCACGCATTTGTGCGAAAACGCGTTTTTAGCATGCACATGCATCTTTTGGTAGACGCGGATGAAGTTTCCTGCAAAACCACAAGATGTGCATGCAAATGGTGCTTTTTGCAGAACGCGCACGTGGATTTCTACCAAACGACGTGCTAAGCATGCCGATGCTGCTCTTTTTAGCACCCGCGCACGCATTTGTGCGAAAACGCGTTTTAAGCATGCACATGCATCTTTTGGTAGACGCGGATGAAGTTTTCTGCAAAACCACAAGATGTGCATGCAAATGGTGCTTTTGGCAGAACGCGCACGTGGATTTCTACCAAACGACGTGCTAAGCATGCCGATGCTGCAATTTTTAGCACCCGCGCACGCATTTGTGCGAAAACGCGTTTTAAGCATGCACATGCATCTTTAGGTAGACGCGGATGAAGTTTTCTGCAAAACCACAAGATGTGCATGCAAATGGTGCTTTTGGCAGAACGCGCACGTAGATTTCTACCAAACGACGTGCTAAGCATGCCGATGCTGCTCTTTTTAGCACCCGCGCACGCATTTGTGCGAAAACGCGTTTTAAGCATGCACATGCATCTTTTGGTAGACGCGGATGAAGTTTTCTGCAAAACCACAAGATGTGCATGCAAATGGTGCTTTTGGCAAAACGC
Source organism: Dermacentor andersoni (assembly GCF_023375885.2). Lineage (NCBI taxonomy): Eukaryota > Metazoa > Arthropoda > Arachnida > Ixodida > Ixodidae > Dermacentor > Dermacentor andersoni. The sequence goes on from NW_027314775.1 coordinate 42,162, forward strand.
GCACGTGGATTTCTACCAAACGACGTGCTAAGCATGCCGATGCTGCTCTTTTTAGCACCCGCGCACGCATTTGTGCGAAAACGCGTTTTAAGCATGCACATGCATCTTTTGGTAGACGCGGATGAAGTTTTCTGCAAAACCACAAGATGTGCATGCAAATGGTGCTTTTGGCAGAACGCGCACGTGGATTTCTACCAAACGACGTGCTAAGCATGCCGATGCTGCTCTTTTTAGCACCCGCGCATGCATTTGTGCGAAAACGCGTTTTAAGCATGCACATGCATCTTTTGGTAGACGCGGATGAAGTTTTCTGCAAAACCACAAGATGTGCATGCAAATGGTGCTTTTGGCAGAACGCGCACGTGGATTTCTACCAAACGACGTGCTAAGCATGCCGATGCTGCTCTTTTTAGCACCCGCGCACGCATTTGTGCGAAAACGCGTTTTAAGCATGCACATGCATCTTTTGGTAGACGCGGATGAAGTTTTCTGCAAAACCACAAGATGTGCATGCAAATGGTTCTTTTTGCAGAATGCGCACGTGGATTTCTACCAAACGACGTGCTAAGCATGCCGATGCTGCTCTTTTTAGCACCCGCGCACGCATTTGTGCGAAAACGCGTTTTAAGCATGCACATGCATCTTTTGGTAGACGCGGATGAAGTTTTCTGCAAAACCACAAGATCTGCATGCAAATGGTGCTTTTGGCAGAACGCGCACGTGGATTTCTACCAAACGACGTGCAAAGCATGCCGATGCTGCTCTTTTTAGCACCCGCGCACGCATTTGTGCGAAAACGCGTTTTAAGCATGCACATGCATCTTTTGGTAGACGCGGATGAAGTTTTCTGCAAAACCACAAGATGTGCATGCAAATGGTGCTTTTTGCAGAACGCGCACGTGGATTTCTACCAAACGACGTGCTAAGCATGCCGATGCTGCTCTTTTTAGCACCCGCGCACGGATTTGTGCGAAAACGCGTTTTAAGCATGCACATGCATCTTTTGGTAGACGCGGATGAAGTTTTCTGCAAAACCACAAGATGTGCATGCAAATGGTGCTTTTTGCAGAACGCGCACGTGGATTTCTACCAAACGACGTGCTAAGCATGCCGATGCTGCTCTTTTTAGCACCCGCGCACGGATTTGTGCGAAAACGCGCTTTAGGCATGCACATGCATCTTTTGGTAGACGCGGATGAAGTTTTCTGCAAAACCACAAGATGTGCATGCAAATGGTGCTTTTGGCAGAACGCGCACGTGGATTTCTACCAAACGACGTGCTAAGCATGCCGATGCTGCTCTTTTTAGCACCCGCGCACGCATTTGTGCGAAAACGCGTTTTTAGCATGCACATGCATCTTTTGGTAGACGCGGATGAAGTTTCCTGCAAAACCACAAGATGTGCATGCAAATGGTGCTTTTTGCAGAACGCGCACGTGGATTTCTACCAAACGACGTGCTAAGCATGCCGATGCTGCTCTTTTTAGCACCCGCGCACGCATTTGTGCGAAAACGCGTTTTAAGCATGCACATGCATCTTTTGGTAGACGCGGATGAAGTTTTCTGCAAAACCACAAGATGTGCATGCAAATGGTGCTTTTGGCAGAACGCGCACGTGGATTTCTACCAAACGACGTGCTAAGCATGCCGATGCTGCAATTTTTAGCACCCGCGCACGCATTTGTGCGAAAACGCGTTTTAAGCATGCACATGCATCTTTAGGTAGACGCGGATGAAGTTTTCTGCAAAACCACAAGATGTGCATGCAAATGGTGCTTTTGGCAGAACGCGCACGTAGATTTCTACCAAACGACGTGCTAAGCATGCCGATGCTGCTCTTTTTAGCACCCGCGCACGCATTTGTGCGAAAACGCGTTTTAAGCATGCACATGCATCTTTTGGTAGACGCGGATGAAGTTTTCTGCAAAACCACAAGATGTGCATGCAAATGGTGCTTTTGGCAAAACGCGCACGTGGATTTCTACCAAACGACGTGCTAAGCATGCCGATGCTGCTCTTTTTAGCACCCGCGCACGCATTTGTGCGAAAACGCGTTTTAAGCATGCACATGCATCTTTTGGTAGACGCGGATGAAGTTTTCTGCAAAACCACAAGTAGTGCATGCAAATGGTACTTTTTGCAGAACGCGCTCGTGGATTTCTACCAAACGACGTGCTAAGCATGCCGATGCTGCTCTTTTCAGCACCCGGGCACGCATTTGTGCGAAAACGCGTTTTAAGCATGCACATGCATCTTTTGGTAGACGCGGATGAAGTTTTCTGCAAAACCACAAGATGTGCATGCAAATGGTGCTTTTGGCAGAACGCGCACGTGGATTTCTACCAAACGACGTGCTAAGCATGCCGATGCTGCTCTTTTTAGCACCCGCGCACGCATTTGTGCGAAAACGCGTTTTAAGCATGCACATGCATCTTTTGGTAGACGCGGATGAAGTTTTCTGCAAAACCACAAGATGTGCATGCAAATGGTGCTTTTGGCAGAACGCGCACGTGGATTTCTACCAAACGACGTACTAAGCATGCCGATGCTGCTCTTTTTAGCACCCCCGCACGGATTTGTGCGAAAACGCGTTTTAAGCATGCACATGCATCTTTTGGTAGACGCGGATGAAGTTTTCTGCAAAACCACAAGATGTGCATGCAAATGGTGCTTTTGGCAGAACGCGCACGTGGATTTCTACCAAACGACGTGCTAAGCATGCCGATGCTGCTCTTTTTAGCACCCGCGCACGCATTTGTGCGAAAACGCGTTTTAAGCATGCACATGCATCTTTTGGTAGACGCGGATGAAGTTTTCTGCAAAACCACAAGATGTGCATGCAAATGGTTCTTTTTGCAGAACGCGCACGTGGATTTCTACCAAACGACGTGCTAAGCATGCCGATGCTGCTCTTTTTAGCACCCGCGCACGCATTTGTGCGAAAACGCGTTTTAAGCATGCACATGCATCTTTTGGTAGACGCGGATGAAGTTTTCTGCAAAACCACAAGATGTGCATGCAAATGGTGCTTTTGGCAGAACGTGCACGCGGATTTCTACTAAACGACGTGCTAAGCATGCCGATGCTGCTCTTTTTAGCACCCGCGCACGCATTTGTGCGAAAACGCGTTTTAAGCATGCACATGCATCTTTTGGTAGACGCGGATGAAGTTTTCTTCAAAACCACAAGATGTGCATGCAAATGGTGCTTTTTGCAGAACGCGCACGTGGATTTCTACCAAACGACGTGCTAAGCATGCCGATGCTGCTATTTTTAGCACCCGCGCACGCATTTGTGCGAAAACGCGTTTTAAGCATGCACATGCATCTTTTGGTAGACGCGGATGAAGTTTTCTGCAAAACCACAAGATGTGCATGCAAATGGTGCTTTTGGCAGAACGCGCACGTGGATTTCTACCAAACGACGTGCTAAGCATGCCGATGCTGCTCTTTTTAGCACCCGCGCATGCATTTGTGCGAAAACGCGTTTTAAGCATGCACATGCATCTTTTGGTAGACGCGGATGAAGTTTTCTGCAAAACCACAAGATGTGCATGCAAATGGTGCTTTTGGCAGAACGCGCACGTGGATTTCTACCAAACGACGTGCTAAGCATGCCGATGCTGCTCTTTTTAGCACCCGCGCACGCATTTGTGCGAAAACGCGTTTTAAGCATGCACATGCATCTTTTGGTAGACGCGGATGAAGTTTTCTGCAAAACCACAAGATGTGCATGCAAATGGTGCTTTTGGCAGAACGCGCACGTGGATTTCTACCAAACGACGTGCTAAGCATGCCGATGCTGCTCTTTTTAGCACCCGCGCACGCATTTGTGCGAAAACGCGTTTTAAGCATGCACATGCATCTTTTGGTAGACGCGGATGAAGTTTTCTGCAAAACCACAAGATGTGCATGCAAATGGTGCTTTTTGCAGAACGCGCACGTGGATTTCTACCAAACGACGTGCTAAGCATGCCGATGCTGCTCTTTTTAGCACCCGCGCACGGATTTGTGCGAAAACGCGTTTTAAGCATGCACATGCATCTTTTGGTAGACGCGGATGAAGTTTTCTGCAAAACCACAAGATGTGCATGCAAATGGTGCTTTTTGCAGAACGCGCACGTGGATTTCTACCAAACGACGTGCTAAGCATGCCGATGCTGCTCTTTTTAGCACCCGCGCACGGATTTGTGCGAAAACGCGTTTTAAGCATGCACATGCATCTTTTGGTAGACGCGGATGAAGTTTTCTGCAAAACCACAAGATGTGCATGCAAATGGTGCTTTTGGCAGAACGCGCACGTGGATTTCTACCAAACGACGTGCTAAGCATGCCGATGCTGCTCTTTTTAGCACCCGCGCATGCATTTGTGCGAAAACGCGTTTTAAGCATGCACATGCATCTTTTGGTAGACGCGGATGAAGTTTTCTGCAAAACCACAAGATGTGCATGCAAATGGTGCTTTTGGCAGAACGCGCACGTGGATTTCTACCAAACGACGTGCTAAGCATGCCGATGCTGCTCTTTTTAGCACCCGCGCACGCATTTGTGCGAAAACGCGTTTTAAGCATGCACATGCATCTTTTGGTAGACGCGGATGAAGTTTTCTGCAAAACCACAAGATGTGCATGCAAATGGTGCTTTTGGCAGAACGCGCACGTGGATTTCTACCAAACGACGTGCTAAGCATGCCGATGCTGCTCTTTTTAGCACCCGCGCACGCATTTGTGCGAAAACGCGTTTTAAGCATGCACATGCATCTTTTGGTAGACGCGGATGAAGTTTTCTGCAAAACCACAAGATGTGCATGCAAATGGTGCTTTTTGCAGAACGCGCACGTGGATTTCTACCAAACGACGTGCTAAGCATGCCGATGCTGCTCTTTTTAGCACCCGCGCACGAATTTGTGCGAAAACGCGTTTTAAGCATGCACATGCATCTTTTGGTAGACGCGGATGAAGTTTTCTGCAAAACCACAAGATGTGCATGCAAATGGTGCTTTTGGCAGAACGCGCACGTGGATTTCTACCAAACGACGTGCTAAGCATGCCGATGCCTCTCTTTTTAGCACCCGCGCACGCATTTGTGCGAAAACGCGTTTTAAGCATGCACATGCATCTTTTGGTAGACGCGGATGAAGTTTTCTGCAAAACCACAAGATGTGCATGCAAATGGTGCTTTTGGCAGAACGCGCACGTGGATTTCTACCAAACGACGTGCTAAGCATGCCGATGCTGCTCTTTTTAGCACCCGCGCACGCATTTGTGCGAAAACGCGTTTTAAGCATGCACATGCATCTTTTGGTAGACGCGGATGAAGTTTTCTGCGAAACCACAAGATGTGCATGCAAATGGTGCTTTTTGAAGAACGCGCACGTGGATTTCTACCAAACGACGTGCTAAGCATGCCGATGCTGCTCTTTTTAGCACCCACGCACGGATTTGTGCGAAAACGCGTTTTAAGCATGCACATGCATCTTTTGGTAGACGCGGATGAAGTTTTCTGCAAAACCACAAGATGTGCATGCAAATGGTGCTTTTTGCAGAACGCGCACGTGGATTTCTACCAAACGACGTGCTAAGCATGCCGATGCTGCTCTTTTTAGCACCCGCGCACGGATTTGTGCGAAAACGCGTTTTAAGCATGCACATGCATCTTTTGGTAGACGCGGATGAAGTTTTCTGCAAAACCACAAGATGTGCATGCAAATGGTGCTTTTTGCAGAACGCGCACGTGGATTTCTACCAAACGACGTGCTAAGCATGCCGATGCTGCTCTTTTTAGCACCCGCGCCGCATTTGTGCGAAAACGCGTTTTTAGCATGCACATGCATCTTTTGGTAGACGCGGATGAAGTTTTCTGCAAAACCACAAGATGTGCATGCAAATGGTGCTTTTGGCAGAACGCGCACGTGGATTTCTACCAAACGACGTGCTAAGCATGCCGATGCTGCTCTTTTTAGCACCCGCGCACGAATTTGTGCGAAAACGCGTTTTAAGCATGCACATGCATCTTTAGGTAGACGCGGATGAAGTTTTCTGCAAAACCACAAGATGTGCACGCAAATGGTGCTTTTGGCAGAACGCGCCCGTGGATTTCTACCAAACGACGTGCTAAGCATGCCGATGCTGCTCTTTTTAGCACCCGCGCACGCATTTGTGCGAAAACGCGTTTTAAGCATGCACATGCATCTTTTGGTAGACGCGGATGAAGTTTTCTGCAAAGCCACAAGATGTGCATGCAAATGGTGCTTTTGGCAAAACGCGCACGTGGATTTCTACCAAACGACGTGCTAAGCATGCCGATGCTGCTCTTTTTAGCACCCGCGCACGCATTTGTGCGAAAACGCGTTTTAAGCATGCACATGCATCTTTTGGTAGACGCGGATGAAGTTTTCTGCAAAACCACAAGATGTGCATGCAAATGGTGCTTTTTGCAGAACGCGCTCGTGGATTTCTACCAAACGACGTGCTAAGCATGCCGATGCTGCTCTTTTCAGCACCCGGGCACGCATTTGTGCGAAAACGCGTTTTGAGCATGCCCATGCATCTTTTGGTAGACGCGGATGAAGTTTTCTGCAAAACCACAAGATGTGCATGCAAATGGTGCTTTTGGCAGAACGCGCACGTGGATTTCTACCAAACGACGTGCTAAGCATGCCGATGCTGCTCTTTTTAGCACCCGCGCACGCATTTGTGCGAAAACACGTTTTAAGCATGCACATGCATCTTTTGGTAGACGCGGATGAAGTTTTCTGCAAAACCACAAGATGTGCATGCAAATGGTGCTTTTTGCAGAACGCGCACGTGGATTTCTACCAAACGACGTGCTAAGCATGCCGATGCTGCTCTTTTTAGCACCCGCGGACGGATTTGTGCGAAAACGCGTTTTAAGCATGCACATGCATCTTTTGGTAGACGCGGATGAAGTTTTCTGCAAAACCACAAGATGTGCATGCAAATGGTGCTTTTTGCAGAACGCGCTCGTGGATTTCTACCAAACGACGTGCTAAGCATGCCGATGCTGCTCTTTTTAGCACCCGCGCACGAATTTGTGCGAAAACGCGTTTTAAGCATGCACATGCATCTTTAGGTAGACGCGGATGAAGTTTTCTGCAAAACCACAAGATGTGCACGCAAATGGTGCTTTTGGCAGAACGCGCCCGTGGATTTCTACCAAACGACGTGCTAAGCATGCCGATGCTGCTCTTTTTAGCACCCGCGCACGCATTTGTGCGAAAACGCGTTTTAAGCATGCACATGCATCTTTTGGTAGACGCGGATGAAGTTTTCTGCAAAGCCACAAGATGTGCATGCAAATGGTGCTTTTGGCAAAACGCGCACGTGGATTTCTACCAAACGACGTGCTAAGCATGCCGATGCTGCTCTTTTTAGCACCCGCGCACGCATTTGTGCGAAAACGCGTTTTAAGCATGCACATGCATCTTTTGGTAGACGCGGATGAAGTTTTCTGCAAAACCACAAGATGTGCATGCAAATGGTGCTTTTTGCAGAACGCGCTCGTGGATTTCTACCAAACGACGTGCTAAGCATGCCGATGCTGCTCTTTTCAGCACCCGGGCACGCATTTGTGCGAAAACGCGTTTTGAGCATGCCCATGCATCTTTTGGTAGACGCGGATGAAGTTTTCTGCAAAACCACAAGATGTGCATGCAAATGGTGCTTTTGGCAGAACGCGCACGTGGATTTCTACCAAACGACGTGCTAAGCATGCCGATGCTGCTCTTTTTAGCACCCGCGCACGCATTTGTGCGAAAACACGTTTTAAGCATGCACATGCATCTTTTGGTAGACGCGGATGAAGTTTTCTGCAAAACCACAAGATGTGCATGCAAATGGTGCTTTTTGCAGAACGCGCTCGTGGATTTCTACCAAACGACGTGCTAAGCATGCCGATGCTGCTCTTTTCAGCACCCGGGCACGCATTTGTGCGAAAACGCGTTTTGAGCATGCCCATGCATCTTTTGGTAGACGCGGATGAAGTTTTCTGCAAAACCACAAGATGTGCATGCAAATGGTGCTTTTGGCAGAACGCGCACGTGGATTTCTACCAAACGACGTGCTAAGCATGCCGATGCTGCTCTTTTTAGCACCCGCGCACGCATTTGTGCGAAAACACGTTTTAAGCATGCACATGCATCTTTTGGTAGACGCGGATGAAGTTTTCTGCAAAACCACAAGATGTGCATGCAAATGGTGCTTTTTGCAGAACGCGCACGTGGATTTCTACCAAACGACGTGCTAAGCATGCCGATGCTGCTCTTTTTAGCACCCGCGGACGGATTTGTGCGAAAACGCGTTTTAAGCATGCACATGCATCTTTTGGTAGACGCGGATGAAGTTTTCTGCAAAACCACAAGATGTGCATGCAAATGGTGCTTTTTGCAGAACGCGCTCGTGGATTTCTACCAAACGACGTGCTAAGCATGCCGATGCTGCTCTTTTTAGCACCCGCGCACGCATTTGTGCGAAAACGCGTTTTAAGCATGCACATGCATCTTTTGGTAGACGCGGATGAAGTTTTCTGCAAAACCACAAGATGTGCATGCAAATGGTGCTTTTTGCAGAACGCGCACGTGGATTTCTACCAAACGACGTGCTAAGCATGCCGATGCTGCTCTTTTTAGCACCCGCGCACGGATTTGTGCGAAAACGCGTTTTAAGCATGCACATGCATCTTTTGGTAGACGCGGATGAAGTTTGCTGCAAAACCACAAGATGTGCATGCAAATGGTGCTTTTGGCAGAACGCGCACGTGGATTTCTACCAAACGACGTGCTAAGCATGCCGATGCTGCTCTTTTTAGCACCCGCGCACGCATTTGTGCGAAAACGCGTTTTAAGCATGCACATGCATCTTTTGGTAGACGCGGATGAAGTTTTCTGCAAAACCACAAGATGTGCATGCAAATGGTGCTTTTTGCAGAACGCGCACGTGGATGTCTACCAAACGACGTGCTAAGCATGCCGATGCTGCTCTTTTTAGCACCCGCGCACGCATTTGTGCGAAAACGCGTTTTAAGCATGCACATGCATCTTTTGGTAGACGCGGATGAAGTTTTCTGCAAAACCACAAGATGTGCATGCAAATGGTGCTTTTGGCAGAACGCGCACGTGAATTTCTACCAAACGACGTACTAAGCATGCCGATGCTGCTCTTTTTAGCACCCGCGCACGCATTTGTGCGAAAACGCGTTTTAAGCATGCACATGCATCTTTTGGTAGACGCGGATGAAGTTTTCTGCAAAACCACAAGATGTGCATGCAAATGGTGCTTTTTGCAGAACGCGCACGTGGATGTCTACCAAACGACGTGCTAAGCATGCCGATGCTGCTCTTTTTAGCACCCGCGCACGCATTTGTGCGAAAACGCGTTTTAAGCATGCACATGCATCTTTTGGTAGACGCGGATGAAGTTTTCTGCAAAACCACAAGATGTGCATGCAAATGGTGCTTTTGGCAGAACGCGCACGTGAATTTCTACCAAACGACATACTAAGCATGCCGATGCTGCTCTTTTTAGCACCCGCGCACGCATTTGTGCGAAAACGCGTTTTAAGCATGCACATGCATCTTTTGGTAGACGCGGATGAAGTTTTCTGCAAAACCACAAGATGTGCATGCAAATGGTGCTTTTTGCAGAACGCGCTCGTGGATTTCTACCAAACGACGTGCTAAGCATGCCGATGCTGCTCTTTTTAGCACCCGCGCACGCATTTGTGCGAAAACGCGTTTTAAGCATGCACATGCATCTTTTGGTAGACGCGGATGAAGTTTCCTGCAAAACCACAAGATGTGCATGCAAATGGTGCTTTTTGCAGAACGCGCACGTGGATTTCTACCAAACGACGTGCTAAGCATGCCGATGCTGCTCTTTTTAGCACCCGCGCACGGATTTGTGCGAAAACGCGTTTTAAGCATGCACATGCATCTTTTGGTAGACGCGGATGAAGTTTGCTGCAAAACCACAAGATGTGCATGCAAATGGTGCTTTTGGCAGAACGCGCACGTGGATTTCTACCAAACGACGTGCTAAGCATGCCGATGCTGCTCTTTTTAGCACCCGCGCACGCATTTGTGCGAAAACGCGTTTTAAGCATGCACATGCATCTTTTGGTAGACGCGGATGAAGTTTTCTGCAAAACCACAAGATGTGCATGCAAATGGTGCTTTTTGCAGAACGCGCACGTGGATGTCTACCAAACGACGTGCTAAGCATGCCGATGCTGCTCTTTTTAGCACCCGCGCACGCATTTGTGCGAAAACGCGTTTTAAGCATGCACATGCATCTTTTGGTAGACGCGGATGAAGTTTTCTGCAAAACCACAAGATGTGCATGCAAATGGTGCTTTTGGCAGAACGCGCACGTGAATTTCTACCAAACGACGTACTAAGCATGCCGATGCTGCTCTTTTTAGCACCCGCGCACGCATTTGTGCGAAAACGCGTTTTAAGCATGCACATGCATCTTTTGGTAGACGCGGATGAAGTTTTCTGCAAAACCACAAGATGTGCTTGCAAATGGTGCTTTTTGCAGAACGCGCACGTGGATTTCTACCAAACGACGTGCTAAGCATGCCGATGCTGCTCTTTTTAGCACCCGCGCACGGATTTGTGCGAAAACGCGTTTTAAGCATGCACATGCATCTTTTGTTAGACGCGGATAAGTTTTCTGCAAAACCAGAAGATGTGCATGCAAATGGTGCTTTTGGCAGAACGCGCACGTGGATTTCTACCAAACGACGTGCTAAGCATGCCGATGCTGCTCTTTTTAGCACCCGCGCACGCATTTGTGCGAAAACGCGTTTTAAGCATGCACATGCATCTTTTGGTAGACGCGGATGAAGTTTTCTGCAAAACCACAAGATGTGCATGCAAATGGTGCTTTTTGCAGAACGCGCACGTGGATTTCTACCAAACGACGTGCTAAGCATGCCGATGCTGCTCTTTTTAGCACCCGCGCACGGATTTGTGCGAAAACGCGTTTTAAGCATGCACATGCATCTTTTGGTAGACGCGGATGAAGTTTTCTGCAAAACCACAAGATGTGCATGCAAATGGTGCTTTTGGCAGAACGCGCACGTGGATTTCTACCAAACGACGTGCTAAGCATGCCGATGCTGCTCTTTTTAGCACCCGCGCACGCATTTGTGCGAAAACGCGTTTTAAGCATGCACATGCATCTTTTGGTAGACGCGGATGAAGTTTTCTGCAAAACCACAAGATGTGCATGCAAATGGTGCTTTTTGCAGAACGCGCACGTGGATTTCTACCAAACGACGTGCTAAGCATGCCGATGCTGCTATATTTAGCACCCGCGCACACATTTGTGCGAAAACGCGTTTTAAGCATGCACATGCATCTTTTGGTAGACGCGGATGAAGTTTTCTGCAAAACCATAAGATGTGCATGCAAATGGTGCTTTTTGCAGAACGCGCACGTGGATTTCTACCAAACGACGTGCTAAGCATGCCGATGCTGCTCTTTTTAGCACCCGCGCACGCATTTGTGCGAAAACGCGTTTTAAGCATGCACATGCATCTTTTGGTAGACGCGGATGAAGTTTTCTGCAAAACCACAAGACGTGCATGCAAATGGTGCTTTTTGCAGAACGCGCACGTGGATTTCTACCAAACGACGTGCTAAGCATGCCGATGCTGCTCTTTTTAGCACCCGCGCACGCATTTGTGCGAAAACGCGTTTTAAGCATGCACATGCATCTTTTGGTAGACGCGGATGAAGTTTTCTGCAAAACCACAAGATGTGCATGCAAATGGTGCTTTTTGCAGAACGCGCACGTGGATTTCTACCAAACGATGTGCTAAGCTTGCCGATGCTGCTCTTTTTAGCACCCGCGCAAGGATTTGTGCGAAAACGCGTTTTAAGCATGCACATGCATCTTTTGGTAGACGCGGATGAAGTTTTCTGCAAAACCACAAGATGTGCATGCAAATGGTGCTTTTGGCAGAACGCGCACGTGGATTTCTACCAAACGACGTGCTAAGCATGCCGATGCTGCTCTTTTTAGCACCCGCGCACGCATTTGTGCGAAAACGCGTTTTAAGCATGCACATGCATCTTTTGGTAGACGCGGATGAAGTTTTCTGCAAAACCACAAGATGTGCATGCAAATGGTGCTTTTTGCAGAACGCGCACGTGGATTTCTACCAAACGACGTGCTAAGCATGCCGATGCTGCTCTTTTTAGCACCCGCGCACGGATTTGTGCGAAAACGCGTTTTGAGCATGCACATGCATCTTTTGGTAGACGCGGATGAAGTTTTCTGCAAAACCACAAGATGTGCATGCAAATGGTGCTTTTGGCAGAACGCGCATGTAGATTTCTACCAAACGACGTGCTAAGCATGCCGATGCTGCTCTTTTTAGCACCCGCGCACGCATTTGTGCGAAAACGCGTTTTAAGCATGCACATGCATCTTTTGGTAGACGCGGATGAAGTTTTCTGCAAAACCACAAGATGTGCATGCAAATGGTGCTTTTTGCAGAACGCGCACGTGGATTTCTACCAAACGACGTGCTAAGCATGCCGATGCTGCTATTTTTAGCACCCGCGCACGCATTTGTGCGAAAACGCGTTTTAAGCATGCACATGCATCTTTTGGTAGACGCGGATGAAGTTTTCTGCAAAACCACAAGATGTGCATGCAAATGGTGCTTTTTGCAGAACGCGCACGTGGATTTCTACCAAACGACGTGCTAAGCATGCCGATGCTGCTCTTTTTAGCACCCGCGCACGCATTTGTGCGAAAACGCGTTTTAAGCATGCACATGCATCTTTTGGTAGACGCGGATGAAGTTTTCTGCAAAACCACAAGATGTGCATGCAAATGGTGCTTTTTGCAGAACGCGCACGTGGATTTCTACCAAACAACGTGCTAAGCATGCCGATGCTGCTCTTTTTAGCACCCGCGCACGCATTTGTGCGAAAACGCGTTTTAAGCATGCACATGCATCTTTTGGTAGACGCGGATGAAGTTTTCTGCAAAACCACAAGATGTGCATGCAAATGGTGCTTTTTGCAGAACGCGCACGTGGATTTCTACCAAACGATGTGCTAAGCTTGCCGATGCTGCTCTTTTTAGCACCCGCGCACGGATTTGTGCGAAAACGCGTTTTAAGCATGCACATGCATCTTTTGGTAGACGCGGATGAAGTTTTCTGCAAAACCACAAGATGTGCATGCAAATGGTGCTTTTGGCAGAACGCGCACGTGGATTTCTACCAAACGACGTGCTAAGCATGCCGATGCTGCTCTTTTTAGCACCCGCGCACGCATTTGTGCGAAAACGCGTTTTAAGCATGCACATGCATCTTTTGGTAGACCCGGATGAAGTTTTCTGCAAAACCACAAGATGTGCATGCAAATGGTGCTTTTTGCAGAACGCGCACGTGGATTTCTACCAAACGACGTGCTAAGCATGCCGATGCTGCTCTTTTTAGCACCCGCGCACGGATTTGTGCGAAAACGCGTTTTAAGCATGCACATGCATCTTTTGGTAGACGCGGATTTAGTTTTCTGCAAAACCACAAGATGTGCATGCAAATGGTGCTTTTGGCAGAACGCGCACGTAGATTTCTACCAAACGACGTGCTAAGCATGCCGATGCTGCTCTTTTTAGCACCCGCGCACGCATTTGTGCGAAAACGCGTTTTAAGCATGCACATGCATCTTTTGGTAGACGCGGATGAAGTTTTCTGCAAAACCACAAGATGTGCATGCAAATGGTGCTTTTTGCAGAACGCGCACGTGGATGTCTACCAAACGACGTGCTAAGCATGCCGATGCTGCTATTTTTAGCACCCGCGCACGCATTTGTGCGAAAACGCGTTTTAAGCATGCACATGCATCTTTTGGTAGACGCGGATGAAGTTTTCTGCAAAACCACAAGATGTGCATGCAAATGGTGCTTTTTGCAGAACGCGCACGTGGATTTCTACCAAACGACGTGCTAAGCATGCCGATGCTGCTCTTTTTAGCACCCGCGCACGCATTTGTGCGAAAACGCGTTTTAAGCATGCACATGCATCTTTTGGTAGACGCGGATGAAGTTTTCTGCAAAACCACAAGATGTGCATGCAAATGGTGCTTTTTGCAGAACGCGCACGTGGATTTCTACCAAACAACGTGCTAAGCATGCCGATGCTGCTCTTTTTAGCACCCGCGCACGCATTTGTGCGAAAACGCGTTTTAAGCATGCACATGCATCTTTTGGTAGACGCGGATGAAGTTTTCTGCAAAACCACAAGATGTGCATGCAAATGGTGCTTTTTGCAGAACGCGCACGTGGATTTCTACCAAACGACGTGCTAAGCATGCCGATGCTGCTCTTTTTAGCACCCGCGCACGGATTTGTGCGAAAACGCGTTTTAAGCATGCACATGCATCTTTTGGTAGACGCGGATGAAGTTTTCTGCAAAACCACAAGATGTGCATGCAAATGGTGCTTTTGGCAGAACGCGCACGTGGATTTCTACCAAACGACGTGCTAAGCATGCCGATGCTGCTCTTTTTAGCACCCGCGCACGCATTTGTGCGAAAACGCGTTTTAAGCATGCACATGCATCTTTTGGTAGACGCGGATGAAGTTTTCTGCAAAACCACAAGATGTGCATGCAAATGGTGCTTTTTGCAGAACCCGCTCGTGGATTTCTACCAAACGACGTGCTAAGCATGCCGATGCTGCTCTTTTTAGCACCCGCGCACGCATTTGTGCGAAAACGCGTTTTAAGCATGCACATGCATCTTTTGGTAGACGCGGATGAAGTTTTCTGCAAAACCACAAGATGTGCATGCAAATGGTGCTTTTTGCAGAACGCGCACGTGGATTTCTACCAAACGACGTGCTAAGCATGCCGATGCTGCTCTTTTTAGCACCCGCGCACGGATTTGTGCGAAAACGCGTTTTAAGCATGCACATGCATCTTTTGGTAGACGCGGATGAAGTTTTCTCCAAACCACAAGATGTGCATGCAAATGGTGCTTTTGGCAGAACGCGCGCGTGGATTTCTACCAAACGACGTGCTAAGCATGCCGATGCTGCTCTTTTTAGCACCCGCGCACGCATTTGTGCGAAAACGCGTTTTAAGCATGCACATGCATCTTTTGGTAGACGCGGATGAAGTTTTCTGCAAAAACACAAGATGTGCATGCAAATGGTGCTTTTTGCAGAACGCGCTCGTGGATTTCTACCAAACGACGTGCTAATCATGCCGATGCTGCTCTTTTTAGCACCCGCGCACGCATTTGTGCGAAAACGCGTTTTAAGCATGCACATGCATCTTTTGGTAGACGCGGATGAAGTTTTCTGCAAAACCACAAGATGTGCATGCAAATGGTGCTTTTTGCAGAACGCGCACGTGGATTTCTCCCAAACGACGTGCTAAGCATGCCGATGCTGCTCTTTTTAGCACCCGCGCACGGATTTGTGCGAAAACGCGTTTTAAGCATGCACATGCATCTTTTGGTAGACGCGGATGAAGTTTTCTGCAAAACCACAACATGTGCATGCAAATGGTGCTTTTGGCAGAACGCGCACGTGGATTTCTACCAAACGACGTGCTAAGCATGCCGATGCTGCTCTTTTTAGCACCCGCGCACGCATTTGTGCGAAAACGCGTTTTAAGCATGCACATGCATCTTTTGGTAGACGCGGATGAAGTTTTCTGCAAAACCACAAGATGTGCATGCAAATGGTGCTTTTTGCAGAACGCGCACGTGGATTTCTACCAAACGACGTGCTAAGCTTGCCGATGCTGCTCTTTTTAGCACCCGCGCACGGATTTGTGCGAAAACGCGTTTTAAGCATGCACATGCATCTTTTGGTAGACGCGGATGAAGTTTTCTGCAAAACCACAACATGTGCATGCAAATGGTGCTTTTGGCAGAACGCGCACGTGGATTTCTACCAAACGACGTGCTAAGCATGCCGATGCTGCTCTTTTTAGCACCCGCGCACGCATTTGTGCGAAAACGCGTTTTAAGCATGCACATGCATCTTTTGGTAGACGCGGATGAAGTTTTCTGCAAAACCACAAGATGTGCATGCAAATGGTGCTTTTGGCAGAACGCGCACGTGGATTTCTACCAAACGACGTGCTAAGCATGCCGATGCTGCTCTTTTTAGCATCCGCGCACGCATTTGTGCGAAAACGCGTTTTAAGCATGCACATGCATCTTTTGGTAGACGCGGATGAAGTTTTCTGCAAAACCACAAGATGTGCATGCAAATGGTTCTTTTTGCAGAACGCGCACGTGGATTTCTACCAAACGACGTGCTAAGCATGCCGATGCTGCTCTTTTTAGCACCCGCGCACGCATTTGTGCGAAAACGCGTTTTAAGCATGCACATGCATCTTTTGGTAGACGCGGATGAAGTTGTCTGCAAAACCACAAGATGTGCATGCAAATGGTGCTTTTGGCAGAACGCGCACGTGGATTTCTACCAAACGACGTGCTAAGCATGCCGATGCTGCTCTTTTTAGCACCCGCGCACGCATTTGTGCGAAAACGCGTTTTAAGCATGCACATGCATCTTTTGGTAGACGCGGATGAAGTTTTCTGCAAAACCACAAGATGTGCATGCAAATGGTGCTTTTGGCAGAACGCGCACGTGGATTTCTACCAAACGACGTGCTAAGCATGCCGATCCTGCTCTTTTTAGCACCCGCGCACGCATTTGTGCGAAAACGCGTTTTAAGCATGCACATGCATCTTTTGGTAGACGCGGATGAAGTTTTCTGCAAAACCACAAGATGTGCATGCAAATGGTTCTTTTTGCAGAACGCGCACGTGGATTTCTACCAAACGACGTGCTAAGCATGCCGATGCTGCTCTTTTTAGCACCCGCGCACGCATTTGTGCGAAAACGCGTTTTAAGCATGCACATGCATCTTTTGGTAGACGCGGATGAAGTTTTCTGCAAAACCACAAGATGTGCATGCAAATGGTGCTTTTGGCAGAACGCGCACGTGGATTTCTACCAAACGACGTGCTAAGCATGCCGATGCTGCTCTTTTTAGCACCCGCGCACGCATTTGTGCGAAAACGCGTTTTAAGCATGCATATGCATCTTTTGGTAGACGCGGATGAAGTTTTCTGCAAAACCACAAGATGTGCATGCAAATGGTTCTTTTTGCAGAACGCGCACGTGGATTTCTACCAAACGACGTGCTAAGCATGCCGATGCTGCTCTTTTTAGCACCCGCGCACGCATTTGTGCGAAAACGCGTTTTAAGCATGCACATGCATCTTTTGGTAGACGCGGATGAAGTTTTCTGCAAAACCACAAGATGTGCATGCAAATGGTGCTTTTGGCAGAACGCGCACGTGGATTTCTACCAAACGACGTGCTAAGCATGCCGATGCTGCTCTTTTTAGCACCCGCGCACGCATTTGTGCGAAAACGCGTTTTAAGCATGCACATGCATCTTTTGGTAGACGCGGATGAAGTTTTCTGCAAAACCACAAGATGTGCATGCAAATGGTGCTTTTTGCAGAACGCGCACGTGGATTTCTACCAAACGACGTGCTAAGCATGCCGATGCTGCTCTTTTTAGCACCCGCGCACGCATTTGTGCGAAAACGCGTTTTAAGCATGCACATGCATCTTTTGGTAGACGCGGATGAAGTTTTCTGCAAAACCACAAGATGTGCATGCAAATGGTTCTTTTTGCAGAACGCGCACGTGGATTTCTACCAAACGACGTGCTAAGCATGCCGATGCTGCTCTTTTTAGCACCCGCGCACGCATTTGTGCGAAAACGCGTTTTAAGCATGCACATGCATCTTTTGGTAGACGCGGATGAAGTTTTCTGCAAAACCACAAGATGTGCATGCAAATGGTGCTTTTGGCAGAACGCGCACGTGGATTTCTACCAAACGACGTGCTAAGCATACCGATGCTGCTCTTTTTAGCACCCGCGCACGCATTTGTGCGAAAACGCGTTTTAAGCATGCACATGCATCTTTTGGTAGACGCGGATGAAGTTTTCTGCAAAACCACAAGATGTGCATGCAAATGGTGCTTTTTGCAGAACGCGCACGTGGATTTCTACCAAACGACGTGCTAAGCATGCCGATGCTGCTCTTTTTAGCACCCGCGCACGGATTTGTGCGAAAACGCGTTTTAAGCATGCACATGCATCTTTTGGTAGACGCGGATGAAGTTTTCTGCAAAACCACAAGATGTGCAGGCAAATGGTGCTTTTTGCAGAACGCGCACGTGGATTTCTACCAAACGACGTGCTAAGCATGCCGATGCTGCTCTTTTTAGCACCCGCGCACGGATTTGTGCGAAAACGCGTTTTAAGCATGCACATGCATCTTTTGGTAGACGCCGATGAAGTTTTCTGCAAAACCACAAGATGTGCATGCAAATGGTGCTTTTGGCAGAACGCGCACGTGGATTTCTACCAAACGACGTGCTAAGCATGCCGATGCTGCTCTTTTTAGCCCCCGCGCACGCATTTGTGCGAAAACGCGTTTTAAGCATGCACATGCATTTTTTGGTAGACGCGGATGAAGTTTTCTGCAAAACCACAAGATGTGCATGCAAATGGTGCTTTTTGCAGAACGCGCACGTGGATGTCTACCAAACGACGTGCTAAGCATGCCGATGCTGCTCTTTTTAGCACCCGCGCACGCATTTGTGCGAAAACACGTTTTAAGCATGCACATGCATCCTTTGGTAGACGCGGATGAAGTTTTCTGCAAAACCACAAGATGTGCATGCAAATGGTGCTTTTGGCAGAACGCGCACGTGGATTTCTACCAAACGACGTGCTAAGCATGCCGATGCTGCTCTTTTTAGCACCCGCGCACGCATTTGTGCGAAAACGCGTTTTAAGCATGCACATGCATCTTTAGGTAGACGCGGATGAAGTTTTCTGCAAAACCGCAAGATGTGCATGCAAATGGTGCTTTTGGCAGAACGCGCACGTGGATTTCTACCAAACGACGTGCTAAGCATGCCGATGCTGCTCTTTTTAGCACCCGCGCACGCATTTGTGCGAAAACGCGTTTTAAGCATGCACATGCATCTTTTGGTAGACGCGGATGAAGTTTTCTGCAAAACCACAAGATGTGCATGCAAATGGTGCTTTTGGCAGAACGCGCACGTGGATTTCTACCAAACGAAGTGCTAAGCATGCCGATGCGGCTCTTTTTAGCACCCGCGCACGCATTTGTGCGAAAACGCGTTTTAAGCATGCACATGCATCTTTTGGTAGACGCGGATGAAGTTTTCTGCAAAACCACAAGATGTGCATGCAAATGGTGCTTTTTGCAGAACGCGCTCGTGGATTTCTACCAAACGACGTGCTAAGCATGCCGATGCTGCTCTTTTTAGCACCCGCGCACGCATTTGTGCGAAAACGCGTTTTAAGCATGCACATGCATCTTTTGGTAGACGCGGATGAAGTTTTCTGCAAAACCACAAGATGTGCATGCAAATGGTGCTTTTGGCAGAACGCGCACGTGGATTTCTACCAAACGACGTGCTAAGCATGCCGATGCTGCTCTTTTTAGCACCCGCGCACGCATTTGTGCGAAAACGCGTTTTAAGCATGCACATGCATCTTTTGGTAGACGCGGATGAAGTTTTCTGCAAAACCACAAGATGTGCATGCAAATGGCGCTTTTGGCAGAACGCGCACGTGGATTTCTACCAAACGACGTGCTAAGCATGCCGATGCTGCTCTTTTTAGCACCCGCGCACGCATTTGTGCGAAAACGCGTTTTAAGCATGCACATGCATCTTTTGGTAGACGCGGATGAAGTTTTCTGCAAAACCACAAGATGTGCATGCAAATGGTGCTTTTTGCAGAACGCGCACGTGGATTTCTACCAAACGACGTGCTAAGCATGCCGATGCTGCTCTTTTAAGCACCCGCGCATGGATTGGTGCGAAAACGCGTTTTAAGCATGCACATGCATCTTTTGGTAGACGCGGATGAAGTTTTCTGCAAAACCACAAGATGTGCATGCAAATGGTGCTTTTTGCAGAACGCGCACGTGGATTTCTACCAAACGACGTGCTAAGCATGCCGATGCTGCTCTTTTTAGCACCCGCGCACGGATTTGTGCGAAAACGCGTTTTAAGCATGCACATGCATCTTTTGGTAGACGCGGATGAAGTTTTCTGCAAAACCACAAGATGTGCATGCAAATGGTGCTTTTGGCAGAACGCGCACGTGGATTTCTACCAAACGACGTGCTAAGCATGCCGATGCTGCTCTTTTTAGCCCCCGCGCACGCATTTGTGCGAAAACGCGTTTTAAGCATGCACATGCATTTTTTGGTAGACGCGGATGAAGTTTTCTGCAAAACCACAAGATGTGCATGCAAATGGTGCTTTTTGCAGAACGCGCACGTGGATGTCTACCAAACGACGTGCTAAGCATGCCGATGCTGCTCTTTTTAGCACCCGCGCACGCATTTGTGCGAAAACGCGTTTTAAGCATGCACATGCATCTTTTGGTAGACGCGGATGAAGTTTTCTGCAAAACCACAAGATGTGCATGCAAATGGTGCTTTTGGCAGAACGCGCACGTGGATTTCTACCAAACGACGTGCTAAGCATGCCGATGCTGCTCTTTTTAGCACCCGCGCACGCATTTGTGCGAAAACGCGTTTTAAGCATGCACATGCATCTTTTGGTAGACGCGGATGAAGTTTTCTGCAAAACCACAAGATGTGCATGCAAATGGTTCTTTTTGCAGAACGCGCACGTGGATTTCTACCAAACGACGTGCTAAGCATGCCGATGCTGCTCTTTTTAGCACCCGCGCACGCATTTGTGCGAAAACGCGTTTTAAGCATGCACATGCATCTTTTGGTAGACGCGGATGAAGTTTTCTGCAAAACCACAAGATGTGCATGCAAATGGTGCTTTTGGCAGAACGCGCACGTGGATTTCTACCAAACGACGTGCTAAGCATGCCGATGCTTCTCTTTTTAGCACCCGCGCACGCATTTGTGCGAAAACGCGTTTTAAGCATGCACATGCATCTTTTGGTAGACGCGGATGAAGTTTTCTGCAAAACCACAAGATGTGCATGCAAATGGTGCTTTTTGCAGAACGCGCACGTGGATTTCTACCAAACGACGTGCTAAGCATGCCGATGCTGCTCTTTTTAGCACCCGCGCACGGATTTGTGCGAAAACGCGTTTTAAGCATGCACATGCATCTTTTGGTAGACGCGGATGAAGTTTTCTGCAAAACCACAAGATGTGCAGGCAAATGGTGCTTTTTGCAGAACGCGCACGTGGATTTCTACCAAACGACGTGCTAAGCATGCCGATGCTGCTCTTTTTAGCCCCCGCGCACGCATTTGTGCGAAAACGCGTTTTAAGCATGCACATGCATTTTTTGGTAGACGCGGATGAAGTTTTCTGCAAAACCACAAGATGTGCATGCAAATGGTGCTTTTTGCAGAACGCGCACGTGGATGTCTACCAAACGACGTGCTAAGCATGCCGATGCTGCTCTTTTAGGCACCCGCGCACGCATTTGTGCGAAAACACGTTTTAAGCATGCACATGCATCCTTTGGTAGACGCGGATGAAGTTTTCTGCAAAACCACAAGATGTGCATGCAAATGGTGCTTTTGGCAGAACGCGCACGTGGATTTCTACCAAACGACGTGCTAAGCATGCCGATGCTGCTCTTTTTAGCACCCGCGCACGCATTTGTGCGAAAACGCGTTTTAAGCATGCACATGCATCTTTAGGTAGACGCGGATGAAGTTTTCTGCAAAACCACAAGATGTGCATGCAAATGGTGCTTTTGGCAGAACGCGCACGTGGATTTCTACCAAACGACGTGCTAAGCATGCCGATGCTGCTCTTTTTAGCACCCGCGCACGCATTTGTGCGAAAACGCGTTTTAAGCATGCACATGCATCTTTTGGTAGACGCGGATGAAGTTTTCTGCAAAACCACAAGATGTGCATGCAAATGGTGCTTTTGGCAGAACGCGCACGTGGATTTCTACCAAACGAAGTGCTAAGCATGCCGATGCGGCTCTTTTTAGCACCCGCGCACGCATTTGTGCGAAAACGCGTTTTAAGCATGCACATGCATCTTTTGGTAGACGCGGATGAAGTTTTCTGCAAAACCACAAGATGTGCATGCAAATGGTGCTTTTTGCAGAACGCGCTCGTGGATTTCTACCAAACGACGTGCTAAGCATGCCGATGCTGCTCTTTTTAGCACCCGCGCACGCATTTGTGCGAAAACGCGTTTTAAGCATGCACATGCATCTTTTGGTAGACGCGGATGAAGTTTTCTGCAAAACCACAAGATGTGCATGCAAATGGTGCTTTTGGCAGAACGCGCACGTGGATTTCTACCAAACGACGTGCTAAGCATGCCGATGCTGCTCTTTTTAGCACCCGCGCACGCATTTGTGCGAAAACGCGTTTTAAGCATGCACATGCATCTTTTGGTAGACGCGGATGAAGTTTTCTGCAAAACCACAAGATGTGCATGCAAATGGTGCTTTTGGCAGAACGCGCACGTGGATTTCTACCAAACGACGTGCTAAGCATGCCGATGCTGCTCTTTTTAGCACCCGCGCACGCATTTGTGCGAAAACGCGTTTTAAGCATGCACATGCATCTTTTGGTAGACGCGGATGAAGTTTTCTGCAAAACCACAAGATGTGCATGCAAATGGTGCTTTTTGCAGAACGCGCACGTGGATTTCTACCAAACGACGTGCTAAGCATGCCGATGCTGCTCTTTTAAGCACCCGCGCATGGATTGGTGCGAAAACGCGTTTTAAGCATGCACATGCATCTTTTGGTAGACGCGGATGAAGTTTTCTGCAAAACCACAAGATGTGCATGCAAATGGTGCTTTTTGCAGAACGCGCACGTGGATTTCTACCAAACGACGTGCTAAGCATGCCGATGCTGCTCTTTTTAGCACCCGCGCACGGATTTGTGCGAAAACGCGTTTTAAGCATGCACATGCATCTTTTGGTAGACGCGGATGAAGTTTTCTGCAAAACCACAAGATGTGCATGCAAATGGTGCTTTTGGCAGAACGCGCACGTGGATTTCTACCAAACGACGTGCTAAGCATGCCGATGCTGCTCTTTTTAGCCCCCGCGCACGCATTTGTGCGAAAACGCGTTTTAAGCATGCACATGCATTTTTTGGTAGACGCGGATGAAGTTTTCTGCAAAACCACAAGATGTGCATGCAAATGGTGCTTTTTGCAGAACGCGCACGTGGATGTCTACCAAACGACGTGCTAAGCATGCCGATGCTGCTCTTTTTAGCACCCGCGCACGCATTTGTGCGAAAACGCGTTTTAAGCATGCACATGCATCTTTTGGTAGACGCGGATGAAGTTTTCTGCAAAACCACAAGATGTGCATGCAAATGGTGCTTTTGGCAGAACGCGCACGTGGATTTCTACCAAACGACGTGCTAAGCATGCCGATGCTGCTCTTTTTAGCACCCGCGCACGCATTTGTGCGAAAACGCGTTTTAAGCATGCACATGCATCTTTTGGTAGACGCGGATGAAGTTTTCTGCAAAACCACAAGATGTGCATGCAAATGGTTCTTTTTGCAGAACGCGCACGTGGATTTCTACCAAACGACGTGCTAAGCATGCCGATGCTGCTCTTTTTAGCACCCGCGCACGCATTTGTGCGAAAACGCGTTTTAAGCATGCACATGCATCTTTTGGTAGACGCGGATGAAGTTTTCTGCAAAACCACAAGATGTGCATGCAAATGGTGCTTTTGGCAGAACGCGCACGTGGATTTCTACCAAACGACGTGCTAAGCATGCCGATGCTTCTCTTTTTAGCACCCGCGCACGCATTTGTGCGAAAACGCGTTTTAAGCATGCACATGCATCTTTTCGTAGACGCGGATGAAGTTTTCTGCAAAACCACAAGATGTGCATGCAAATGGTGCTTTTTGCAGAACGCGCACGTGGATTTCTACCAAACGACGTGCTAAGCATGCCGATGCTGCTCTTTTTAGCACCCGCGCACGGATTTGTGCGAAAACGCGTTTTAAGCATGCACATGCATCTTTTGGTAGACGCGGATGAAGTTTTCTGCAAAACCACAAGATGTGCAGGCAAATGGTGCTTTTTGCAGAACGCGCACGTGGATTTCTACCAAACGACGTGCTAAGCATGCCGATGCTGCTCTTTTTAGCACCCGCGCACGGATTTGTGCGAAAACGCGTTTTAAGCATGCACATGCATCTTTTGGTAGACGCGGATGAAGTTTTCTGCAAAACCACAAGATGTGCATGCAAATGGTGCTTTTGGCAGAACGCGCACGTGGATTTCTACCAAACGACGTGCTAAGCATGCCGATGCTGCTCTTTTTAGCCCCCCGCGCACGCATTTGTGCGAAAACGCGTTTTAAGCATGCACATGCATTTTTTGGTAGACGCGGATGAAGTTTTCTGCAAAACCACAAGATGTGCATGCAAATGGTGCTTTTTGCAGAACGCGCACGTGGATGTCTACCAAACGACGTGCTAAGCATGCCGATGCTGCTCTTTTTAGCACCCGCGCACGCATTTGTGCGAAAACGCGTTTTAAGCATGCACATGCATCTTTTGGTAGACGCGGATGAAGTTTTCTGCAAAACCACAAGATGTGCATGCAAATGGTGCTTTTGGCAGAACGCGCACGTGGATTTCTACCAAACGACGTGCTAAGCATGCCGATGCTGCTCTTTTTAGCACCCGCGCACGCATTTGTGCGAAAACGCGTTTTAAGCATGCACATGCATCTTTAGGTAGACGCGGATGAAGTTTTCTGCAAAACCACAAGATGTGCATGCAAATGGTGCTTTTGGCAGAACGCGCACGTGGATTTCTACCAAACGACGTGCTAAGCATGCCGATGCTGCTCTTTTTAGCACCCGCGCACGCATTTGTGCGAAAACGCGTTTTAAGCATGCACATGCATCTTTTGGTAGACACGGATGAAGTTTTCTGCAAAACCACAAGATGTGCATGCAAATGGTGCTTTTGGCAGAACGCGCACGTGGATTTCTACCAAACAAAGTGCTAAGCATGCCGATGCTGCTCTTTTTAGCACCCGCGCACGCATTTGTGCGAAAACGCGTTTTAAGCATGCACATGCATCTTTAGGTAGACGCGGATGAAGTTTTCTGCAAAACCACAAGATGTGCATGCAAATGGTGCTTTTGGCAGAACGCGCACGTGGATTTCTACCAAACGACGTGCTAAGCATGCCGATGCTGCTCTTTTTAGCACCCGCGCACGCATTTGTGCGAAAACGCGTTTTAAGCATGCACATGCATCTTTTGGTAGACACGGATGAAGTTTTCTGCAAAACCACAAGATGTGCATGCAAATGGTGCTTTTGGCAGAACGCGCACGTGGATTTCTACCAAACAAAGTGCTAAGCATGCCGATGCGGCTCTTTTTAGCACCCGCGCACGCATTTGTGCGAAAACGCGTTTTAAGCATGCACATGCATCTTTTGGTAGACGCGGATGAAGTTTTCTGCAAAACCACAAGATGTGCATGCAAATGGTGCTTTTTGCAGAACGCGCTCGTGGATTTCTACCAAACGACGTGCTAAGCATGCCGATGCTGCTCTTTTTAGCACCCGCGCACGCATTTGTGCGAAAACGCGTTTTAAGCATGCACATGCATCTTTTGGTAGACGCGGATGAAGTTTTCTGCAAAACCACAAGATGTGCATGCAAATGGTGCTTTTGGCAGAACGCGCACGTGGATTTCTACCAAACGACGTGCTAAGCATGCCGATGCTGCTCTTTTTAGCACCCGCGCACGCATTTGTGCGAAAACGCGTTTTAAGCATGCACATGCATCTTTTGGTAGACGCGGATGAAGTTTTCTGCAAAACCACAAGATGTGCATGCAAATGGTGCTTTTGGCAGAACGCGCACGTGGATTTCTACCAAACGACGTGCTAAGCATGCCGATGCTGCTCTTTTTAGCACCCGCGCACGCATTTGTGCGAAAACGCGTTTTAAGCATGCACATGCATCTTTTGGTAGACGCGGATGAAGTTTTCTGCAAAACCACAAGATGTGCATGCAAATGGTGCTTTTTGCAGAACGCGCACGTGGATGTCTACCAAACGACGTGCTAAGCATGCCGATGCTGCTCTTTTTAGCACCCGCGCACGCATTTGTGCGAAAACGCGTTTTAAGCATGCACATGCATCTTTTGGTAGACGCGGATGAAGTTTTCTGCAAAACCACAAGATGTGCATGCAAATGGTGCTTTTGGCAGAACGCGCACGTGGATTTCTACCAAACGACGTGCTAAGCATGCCGATGCTGCTCTTTTTAGCACCCGCGCACGCATTTGTGCGAAAACGCGTTTTAAGCATGCACATGCATCTTTAGGTAGACGCGGATGAAGTTTTCTGCAAAACCACAAGATGTGCATGCAAATGGTGCTTTTGGCAGAACGCGCCCGTGGATTTCTACCAAACGACGTGCTAAGCATGCCGATGCTGCTCTTTTTAGCACCCGCGCACGCATTTGTGCGAAAACGCGTTTTAAGCATGCACATGCATCTTTTGGTAGACGCGGATGAAGTTTTCTGCAAAACCACAAGATGTGCATGCAAATGGTGCTTTTGGCAGAACGCGCACGTGGATTTCTACCAAACAAAGTGCTAAGCATGCCGATGCGGCTCTTTTTAGCACCCGCGCACGCATTTGTGCGAAAACGCGTTTTAAGCATGCACATGCATCTTTTGGTAGACGCGGATGAAGTTTTCTGCAAAACCACAAGATGTGCATGCAAATGGTGCTTTTTGCAGAACGCGCTCGTGGATTTCTACCAAACGACGTGCTAAGCATGCCGATGCTGCTCTTTTTAGCACCCGCGCACGCATTTGTGCGAAAACGCGTTTTAAGCATGCACATGCATCTTTTGGTAGACGCGGATGAAGTTTTCTGCAAAACCACAAGATGTGCATGCAAATGGTGCTTTTGGCAGAACGCGCACGTGGATTTCTACCAAACGACGTGCTAAGCATGCCGATGCTGCTCTTTTTAGCACCCGCGCACGCATTTGTGCGAAAACGCGTTTTAAGCATGCACATGCATCTTTTGGTAGACGCGGATGAAGTTTTCTGCAAAACCACAAGATGTGCATGCAAATGGTGCTTTTGGCAGAACGCGCACGTGGATTTCTACCAAACGACGTGCTAAGCATGCCGATGCTGCTCTTTTTAGCACCCGCGCACGCATTTGTGCGAAAACGCGTTTTAAGCATGCACATGCATCTTTTGGTAGACGCGGATGAAGTTTTCTGCAAAACCACAAGATGTGCATGCAAATGGTGCTTTTTGCAGAACGCGCACGTGGATTTCTACCAAACGACGTGCTAAGCATGCCGATGCTGCTCTTTTTAGCACCCGCGCACGGATTTGTGCGAAAACGCGTTTTAAGCATGCACATGCATCTTTTGGTAGACGCGGATGAAGTTTTCTGCAAAACCACAAGATGTGCATGCAAATGGTGCTTTTTGCAGAACGCGCACGTGGATTTCTACCAAACGACGTGCTAAGCATGCCGATGCTGCTCTTTTTAGCACCCGCGCACGGATTTGTGCGAAAACGCGTTTTAAGCATGCACATGCATTTTTGGTAGACGCGGATGAAGTTTTCTGCAAAACCACAAGATGTGCATGCAAATGGTGCTTTTGGCAGAACGCGCACGTGGATTTCTACCAAACGACGTGCTAAGCATGCCGATGCTGCTCTTTTTAGCCCCCGCGCACGCATTTGTGCGAAAACGCGTTTTAAGCATGCACATGCATTTTTTGGTAGACGCGGATGAAGTTTTCTGCAAAACCACAAGATGTGCATGCAAATGGTGCTTTTTGCAGAACGCGCACGTGGATGTCTACCAAACGACGTGCTAAGCATGCCGATGCTGCTCTTTTTAGCACCCGCGCACGCATTTGTGCGAAAACGCGTTTTAAGCATGCACATGCATCTTTTGGTAGACGGGGATGAAGTTTTCTGCAAAACCACAAGATGTGCATGCAAATGGTGCTTTTGGCAGAACGCGCACGTGGATTTCTACCAAACGACGTGCTAAGCATGCCGATGCTGCTCTTTTTAGCACCCGCGCACGCATTTGTGCGAAAACGCGTTTTAAGCATGCACATGCATCTTTTGGTAGACGCGGATGAAGTTTTCTGCAAAACCACAAGATGTGCATGCAAATGGTTCTTTTTGCAGAACGCGCACGTGGATTTCTACCAAACGACGTGCTAAGCATGCCGATGCTGCTCTTTTTAGCACCCGCGCACGCATTTGTGCGAAAACGCGTTTTAAGCATGCACATGCATCTTTTGGTAGACGCGGATGAAGTTTTCTGCAAAACCACAAGATGTGCATGCAAATGGTGCTTTTGGCAGAACGCGCACGTGGATTTCTACCAAACGACGTGCTAAGCATGCCGATGCTGCTCTTTTTAGCACCCGCGCACGCATTTGTGCGAAAACGCGTCTTAAGCATGCACATGCATCTTTTGGTAGACGCGGATGAAGTTTTCTGCAAAACCACAAGATGTGCATGCAAATGGTGCTTTTGGCAGAACGCGCACGTGGATTTCTACCAAACGACGTGCTAAGCATGCCGATGCTGCTCTTTTTAGCACCCGCGCACGCATTTGTGCGAAAACGCGTTTTAAGCATGCACATGCATCTTTTGGTAGACGCGGATGAAGTTTTCTGCAAAACCACAAGATGTGCATGCAAATGGTTCTTTTTGCAGAACGCGCACGTGGATTTCTACCAAACGACGTGCTAAGCATGCCGATGCTGCTTTTTTTAGCACCCGCGCACGCATTTGTGCGAAAACGCGTTTTAAGCATGCACATGCATCTTTTGGTAGACGCGGATGAAGTTTTCTGCAAAACCACAAGATGTGCATGCAAATGGTGCTTTTGGCAGAACGCGCACGTGGATTTCTACCAAACGACGTGCTAAGCATGCCGATGCTGCTCTTTTTAGCACCCGCGCACGCATTTGTGCGAAAACGCGTTTTAAGCATGCACATGCATCTTTTGGTAGACGCGGATGAAGTTTTCTGCAAAACCACAAGATGTGCATGCAAATGGTGCTTTTTGCAGAACGCGCACGTGGATTTCTACCAAACGACGTGCTAAGCATGCCGATGCTGCTCTTTTTAGCACCCGCGCACGGATTTGTGCGAAAACGCGTTTTAAGCATGCACATGCATCTTTTGGTAGACGCGGATGAAGTTTTCTGCAAAACCACAAGATGTGCATGCAAATGGTGCTTTTTGCAGAACGCGCACGTGGATTTCTACCAAACGACGTGCTAAGCATGCCGATGCTGCTCTTTTTAGCACCCGCGCACGGATTTGTGCGAAAACGCGTTTTAAGCATGCACATGCATCTTTTGGTAGACGCGGATGAAGTTTTCTGCAAAACCACAAGATGTGCATGCAAATGGTGCTTTTGGCAGAACGCGCACGTGGATTTCTACCAAACGACGTGCTAAGCATGCCGATGCTGCTCTTTTTAGCCCCCGCGCACGCATTTGTGCGAAAACGCGTTTTAAGCATGCACATGCATTTTTTGGTAGACGCGGATGAAGTTTTCTGCAAAACCACAAGATGTGCATGCAAATGGTGCTTTTTGCAGAACGCGCACGTGGATGTCTACCAAACGACGTGCTAAGCATGCCGATGCTGCTCTTTTTAGCACCCGCGCACGCATTTGTGCGAAAACGCGTTTTAAGCATGCACATGCATCTTTTGGTAGACGCGGATGAAGTTTTCTGCAAAACCACACGATGTGCATGCAAATGGTGCTTTTGGCAGAACGCGCACGTGGATTTCTACCAAACGACGTGCTAAGCATGCCGATGCTGCTCTTTTTAGCACCCGCGCACGCATTTGTGCGAAAACGCGTTTTAAGCATGCACATGCATCTTTAGGTAGACGCGGATGAAGTTTTCTGCAAAACCACAAGATGTGCATGCAAATGGTGCTTTTTGCAGAACGCGCACGTGGATTTCTACCAAACGACGTGCTAAGCATGCCGATGCTGCTCTTTTTAGCACCCGCGCACGGATTTGTGCGAAAACGCGTTTTAAGCATGCACATGCATCTTTTGGTAGACGCGGATGAAGTTTTCTGCAAAACCACAAGATGTGCATGCAAATGGTTCTTTTTGCAGAACGCGCACGTGGATTTCTACCAAACGACGTGCTAAGCATGCCGATGCTGCTCTTTTTAGCACCCGCGCACGCATTTGTGCGAAAACGCGTTTTAAGCATGCACATGCATCTTTTGGTAGACGCGGATGAAGTTTTCTGCAAAACCACAAGATGTGCATGCAAATGGTGCTTTTGGCAGAACGCGCACGTGGATTTCTACCAAACGACGTGCTAAGCATGCCGATGCTGCTCTTTTTAGCACCCGCGCACGCATTTGTGCGAAAACGCGTCTTAAGCATGCACATGCATCTTTTGGTAGACGCGGATGAAGTTTTCTGCAAAACCACAAGATGTGCATGCAAATGGTGCTTTTGGCAGAACGCGCACGTGGATTTCTACCAAACGACGTGCTAAGCATGCCGATGCTGCTCTTTTTAGCACCCGCGCACGCATTTGTGCGAAAACGCGTTTTAAGCATGCACATGCATCTTTTGGTAGACGCGGATGAAGTTTTCTGCAAAACCACAAGATGTGCATGCAAATGGTTCTTTTTGCAGAACGCGCACGTGGATTTCTACCAAACGACGTGCTAAGCATGCCGATGCTGCTTTTTTTAGCACCCGCGCACGCATTTGTGCGAAAACGCGTTTTAAGCATGCACATGCATCTTTTGGTAGACGCGGATGAAGTTTTCTGCAAAACCACAAGATGTGCATGCAAATGGTGCTTTTGGCAGAACGCGCACGTGGATTTCTACCAAACGACGTGCTAAGCATGCCGATGCTGCTCTTTTTAGCACCCGCGCACGCATTTGTGCGAAAACGCGTTTTAAGCATGCACATGCATCTTTTGGTAGACGCGGATGAAGTTTTCTGCAAAACCACAAGATGTGCATGCAAATGGTGCTTTTTGCAGAACGCGCACGTGGATTTCTACCAAACGACGTGCTAAGCATGCCGATGCTGCTCTTTTTAGCACCCGCGCACGGATTTGTGCGAAAACGCGTTTTAAGCATGCACATGCATCTTTTGGTAGACGCGGATGAAGTTTTCTGCAAAACCACAAGATGTGCATGCAAATGGTGCTTTTTGCAGAACGCGCACGTGGATTTCTACCAAACGACGTGCTAAGCATGCCGATGCTGCTCTTTTTAGCACCCGCGCACGGATTTGTGCGAAAACGCGTTTTAAGCATGCACATGCATCTTTTGGTAGACGCGGATGAAGTTTTCTGCAAAACCACAAGATGTGCATGCAAATGGTGCTTTTGGCAGAACGCGCACGTGGATTTCTACCAAACGACGTGCTAAGCATGCCGATGCTGCTCTTTTTAGCCCCCGCGCACGCATTTGTGCGAAAACGCGTTTTAAGCATGCACATGCATTTTTTGGTAGACGCGGATGAAGTTTTCTGCAAAACCACAAGATGTGCATGCAAATGGTGCTTTTTGCAGAACGCGCACGTGGATGTCTACCAAACGACGTGCTAAGCATGCCGATGCTGCTCTTTTTAGCACCCGCGCACGCATTTGTGCGAAAACGCGTTTTAAGCATGCACATGCATCTTTTGGTAGACGCGGATGAAGTTTTCTGCAAAACCACACGATGTGCATGCAAATGGTGCTTTTGGCAGAACGCGCACGTG
This sequence comes from Dermacentor andersoni, assembly GCF_023375885.2. Lineage (NCBI taxonomy): Eukaryota > Metazoa > Arthropoda > Arachnida > Ixodida > Ixodidae > Dermacentor > Dermacentor andersoni. The sequence goes on from NW_027314775.1 coordinate 74,028, forward strand.
GATTTCTACCAAACGACGTGCTAAGCATGCCGATGCTGCTCTTTTTAGCACCCGCGCACGCATTTGTGCGAAAACGCGTTTTAAGCATGCACATGCATCTTTAGGTAGACGCGGATGAAGTTTTCTGCAAAACCACAAGATGTGCATGCAAATGGTGCTTTTTGCAGAACGCGCACGTGGATTTCTACCAAACGACGTGCTAAGCATGCCGATGCTGCTCTTTTTAGCACCCGCGCACGGATTTGTGCGAAAACGCGTTTTAAGCATGCACATGCATCTTTTGGTAGACGCGGATGAAGTTTTCTGCAAAACCACAAGATGTGCATGCAAATGGTGCTTTTTGCAGAACGCGCACGTGGATTTCTACCAAACGACGTGCTAAGCATGCCGATGCTGCTCTTTTTAGCACCCGCGCACGGATTTGTGCGAAAACGCGTTTTAAGCATGCACATGCATCTTTTGGTAGACGCGGATGAAGTTTTCTGCAAAACCACAAGATGTGCATGCAAATGGTGCTTTTGGCAGAACGCGCACGTGGATTTCTACCAAACGACGTGCTAAGCATGCCGATGCTGCTCTTTTTAGCCCCCGCGCACGCATTTGTGCGAAAACGCGTTTTAAGCATGCACATGCATTTTTTGGTAGACGCGGATGAAGTTTTCTGCAAAACCACAAGATGTGCATGCAAATGGTGCTTTTTGCAGAACGCGCACGTGGATGTCTACCAAACGACGTGCTAAGCATGCCGATGCTGCTCTTTTTAGCACCCGCGCACGCATTTGTGCGAAAACGCGTTTTAAGCATGCACATGCATCTTTTGGTAGACGCGGATGAAGTTTTCTGCAAAACCACACGATGTGCATGCAAATGGTGCTTTTGGCAGAACGCGCACGTGGATTTCTACCAAACGACGTGCTAAGCATGCCGATGCTGCTCTTTTTAGCACCCGCGCACGCATTTGTGCGAAAACGCGTTTTAAGCATGCACATGCATCTTTAGGTAGACGCGGATGAAGTTTTCTGCAAAACCACAAGATGTGCATGCAAATGGTGCTTTTGGCAGAACGCGCACGTGGATTTCTACCAAACGGCGTGCTAAGCATGCCGATGCTGCTCTTTTTAGCACCCGCGCACGCATTTGTGCGAAAACGCGTTTTAAGCATGCACATGCATCTTTTGGTAGACGCGGATGAAGTTTTCTGCAAAACCAGAAGATGTGCATGCAAATGGTGCTTTTGGCAGAACGCGCACGTGGATTTCTACCAAACGAAGTGCTAAGCATGCCGATGCTGCTCTTTTTAGCACCCGCGCACGCATTTGTGCGAAAACGCGTTTTAAGCATGCACATGCATCTTTTGGTAGACGCGGATGAAGTTTTCTGCAAAACCACAAGATGTGCATGCAAATGGTGCTTTTTGCAGAACGTGCTCGTGGATTTCTACCAAACGACGTGCTAAGCATGCCGATGCTGCTCTTTTTAGCACCCGCGCACGCATTTGTGCGAAAACGCGTTTTAAGCATGCACATGCATCTTTTGGTAGACGCGGATGAAGTTTTCTGCAAAACCACAAGATGTGCATGCAAATGGTGCTTTTGGCAGAACGCGCACGTGGATTTCTACCAAACGACGTGCTAAGCATGCCGATGCTGCTCTTTTTAGCACCCGCGCACGCATTTGTGCGAAAACGCGTTTTAAGCATGCACATGCATCTTTTGGTAGACGCGGATGAAGTTTTCTGCAAAACCACAAGATGTGCATGCAAATGGTGCTTTTGGCAGAACGCGCACGTGGATTTCTACCAAACGACGTGCTAAGCATGCCGATGCTGCTCTTTTTAGCACCCGCGCACGCATTTGTGCGAAAACGCGTTTTAAGCATGCACATGCATCTTTTGGTAGACGCGGATGAAGTTTTCTGCAAAACCACAAGACGTGCATGCAAATGGTGCTTTTTGCAGAACGCGCTCGTGGATTTCTACCAAACGACGTGCTAAGCATGCCGATGCTGCTCTTTTTAGCACCCGCGCACGCATTTGTGCGAAAACGCGTTTTAAGCATGCACATGCATCTTTTGGTAGATGCGGATGAAGTTTTCTGCAAAACCACAAGATGTGCATGCAAATGGTGCTTTTGGCAGAACGCGCACGTGGATTTCTACCAAACGACGTGCTAAGCATGCCGATGCTACTCTTTTTAGCACCCGCGCACGCATTTGTGCGAAAACACGTTTTAAGCATGCACATGCATCTTTTGGTAGACGCGGATGAAGTTTTCCGCAAAACCACAAGATGTGCATGCAAATGGTGCTTTTTGCAGAACGCGCACGTGGATTTCTACGAAACGACGTGCTAAGCATGCCGATGCTGCTCTTTTTAGCACCCGCGCACGCATTTGTGCGAAAACGCGTTTTAAGCATGCACATGCATCTTTTGGTAGACGCGGATGAAGTTTTCTGCAAAACCACAAGATGTGCATGCAAATGGTGCTTTTTGCAGAACGCGCACGTGGATTTCTACCAAACGACGTGCTAAGCATGCCGATGCTGCTATTTTTAGCACCCGCGCACGCATTTGTGCGAAAACGCGTTTTAAGCATGCACATGCATCTTTTGGTAGACGCGGATGAAGTTTTCTGCAAAACCACAAGATGTGCATGCAAATGGTGCTTTTGGCAGAACGCGCACGTGGATTTCTACCAAACGACGTGCTAAGCATGCCGATGCTGCTCTTTTTAGCACCCGCGCACGCATTTGTGCGAAAACGCGTTTTAAGCATGCACATGCATCTTTTGGTAGACGCGGATGAAGTTTTCTGCAAAACCACAAGATGTGCATGCAAATGGTGCTTTTGGCAGAACGCGCACGTGGATTTCTACCAAACGACGTGCTAAGCATGCCGATGCTGCTCTTTTTAGCCCCCGCGCACGCATTTGTGCGAAAACGCGTTTTAAGCATGCACATGCATTTTTTGGTAGACGCGGATGAAGTTTTCTGCAAAACCACAAGATGTGCATGCAAATGGTGCTTTTTGCAGAACGCGCACGTGGATGTCTACCAAACGACGTGCTAAGCATGCCGATGCTGCTCTTTTTAGCACCCGCGCACGCATTTGTGCGAAAACGCGTTTTAAGCATGCACATGCATCTTTTGGTAGACGCGGATGAAGTTTTCTGCAAAACCACACGATGTGCATGCAAATGGTGCTTTTGGCAGAACGCGCACGTGGATTTCTACCAAACGACGTGCTAAGCATGCCGATGCTGCTCTTTTTAGCACCCGCGCACGCATTTGTGCGAAAACGCGTTTTAAGCATGCACATGCATCTTTAGGTAGACGCGGATGAAGTTTTCTGCAAAACCACAAGATGTGCATGCAAATGGTGCTTTTGGCAGAACGCGCACGTGGATTTCTACCAAACGGCGTGCTAAGCATGCCGATGCTGCTCTTTTTAGCACCCGCGCACGCATTTGTGCGAAAACGCGTTTTAAGCATGCACATGCATCTTTTGGTAGACGCGGATGAAGTTTTCTGCAAAACCACAAGATGTGCATGCAAATGGTGCTTTTGGCAGAACGCGCACGTGGATTTCTACCAAACGAAGTGCTAAGCATGCCGATGCTGCTCTTTTTAGCACCCGCGCACGCATTTGTGCGAAAACGCGTTTTAAGCATGCACATGCATCTTTTGGTAGACGCGGATGAAGTTTTCTGCAAAACCACAAGATGTGCATGCAAATGGTGCTTTTGGCAGAACGCGCACGTGGATTTCAACCAAACGACGTGCTAAGCATGCCGATGCTGCTCTTTTTAGCACCCGCGCACGCATTTGTGCGAAAACACGTTTTAAGCATGCCCATGCATCTTTTGGTAGACGCGGATGAAGTTTTCTGCAAAACCACAAGACGTGCATGCAAATGGTGCTTTTTGCAGAACGCGCACGTGGATTTCTACCAAACGACGTGCTAAGCATGCCGATGCTGCTCTTTTTAGCACCCGCGCACGGATTTGTGCGAAAACGCGTTTTAAGCATGCACATGCATCTTTTGGTAGACGCGGATGAAGTTTTCTGCAAAACCACAAGATGTGCATGCAAATGGTGCTTTTGGCAGAACGCGCACGTGGATTTCTACCAAACGACGTGCTAAGCATGCCGATGCTGCTCTTTTTAGCACCCGCGCACGCATTTGTGCGAAAACGCGTTTTAAGCATGCACATGCATCTTTTGGTAGACGCGGATGAAGTTTTCTGCAAAACCACAAGACGTGCATGCAAATGGTGCTTTTTGCAGAACGCGCTCGTGGATTTCTACCAAACGACGTGCTAAGCATGCCGATGCTGCTCTTTTTAGCACCCGCGCACGCATTTGTGCGAAAACGCGTTTTAAGCATGCACATGCATCTTTTGGTATACGCGGATGAAGTTTTCTGCAAAACCACAAGATGTGCATGCAAATGGTGCTTTTTGCAGAACGCGCACGTGGATTTCTACCAAACGACGTGCTAAGCATGCCGATGCTGCTATTTTTAGCACCCGCGCACGCATTTGTGCGAAAACGCGTTTTAGGCATGCACATGCATCTTTTGGTAGACGCGGATGAAGTTTTCTGCAAAACCACAAGATGTGCATGCAAATGATGCTTTTGGCAGAACGCGCACGTGGATTTCTACCAAACGACGTGCTAAGCATGCCAATGCTGCTCTTTTTAGCACTCGCGCACGCATTTGTGCGAAAACGCGTTTTAAGCATGCACATGCATCTTTTGGTAGACGCGGATGAAGTTTTCTGCAAAACCACAAGATGTGCATGCAAATGGTGCTTTTGGCAGAACGCGCACGTGGATGTCTATCAAACGACGTGCTAAGCATGCCGATGCTGCTCTTTTTAGCACCCGCGCACGCATTTGTGCGAAAACGCGTTTTAAGCATGCACATGCATCTTTTGGTAGACGCGGATGAAGTTTTCTGCAAAACCACAAGATGTGCATGCAAATGGTGCTTTTTGCAGAACGCGCACGTGGATTTCTACCAAACGACGTGCTAAGCATGCCAATGCTGCTCTTTTTAGCACCCGCGCACGCATTTGTGCGAAAACGCGTTTTAAGCATGCACATGCATCTTTTGGTAGACGCGGATGAAGTTTTCTGCAAAACCACAAGATGTGCATGCAAATGGTGCTTTTTGCAGAACGCGCACGTGGATTTCTACCAAACGACGTGCTAAGCATGCCGATGCTGCTCTTTTTAGCACCCGCGCACGGATTTGTGCGAAAACGCGTTTTAAGCATGCACATGCATCTTTTGGTAGACGCGGATGAAGTTTTCTGCAAAACCACAAGATGTGCATGCAAATGGTGCTTTTGGCAGAACGCGCACGTGGATGTCTATCAAACGACGTGCTAAGCATGCCGATGCTGCTCTTTTTAGCACCCGCGCACGCATTTGTGCGAAAACGCGTTTTAAGCATGCACATGCATCTTTTGGTAGACGCGGATGAAGTTTTCTGCAAAACCACAAGATGTGCATGCAAATGGTGCTTTTTGCAGAACGCGCACGTGGATTTCTACCAAACGACGTGCTAAGCATGCCGATGCTGCTCTTTTTAGCACCCGCGCACGGATTTGTGCGAAAACGCGTTTTAAGCATGCACATGCATCTTTTGGTAGACGCGGATGAAGTTTTCTGCAAAACCACAAGATGTGCATGCAAATGGTGCTTTTGGCAGAACGCGCACGTGGATTTCTACCAAACGACGTGCTAAGCATGCCGATGCTGCTCTTTTTAGCACCCGCGCACGCGTTTGTGCGAAAACGCGTTTTAAGCATGCACATGCATCTTTTGGTAGACGCGGATGAAGTTTTCTGCAAAACCACAAGATGTGCATGCAAATGGTGCTTTTTGCAGAACGCGCACGTGGATTTCTACCAAACGACGTGCTAAGCATGCCGATGCTGCTCTTTTTAGCACCCGCGCACGCATTTGTGCGAAAACGCATTTTAAGCATGCACATGCATCTTTTGGTAGACGCGGATGAAGTTTTCTGCAAAACCACAAGATGTGCATGCAAATGGTGCTTTTTGTAGAACGCGCACGTGGATTTCTACCAAACGACGTGCTAAGCTTGCCGATGCTGCTCTTTTTAGCACCCGCGCACGGATTTGTGCGAAAACGCGTTTTAAGCATGCACATGCATCTTTTGGTAGACGCGGATGAAGTTTTCTGCAAAACCACAAGATGTGCATGCAAATGGTGCTTTTGGCAGAACGCGCACGTGGATTTCTACCAAACGACGTGCTAAGCATGCCGATGCTGCTCTTTTTAGCACCCGCGCACGCATTTGTGCGAAAACGCGTTTTAAGCATGCCCATGCATCTTTTGGTAGACGCGGATGAAGTTTTCTGCAAAACCACAAGACGTGCATGCAAATGGTGCTTTTTGCAGAACGCGCACGTGGATTTCTACCAAACGACGTGCTAAGCATGCCGATGCTGCTCTTTTTAGCACCCGCGCACGGATTTGTGCGAAAACGCGTTTTAAGCATGCACATGCATCTTTTGGTAGACGCGGATGAAGTTTTCTGCAAAACCACAAGATGTGCATGCAAATGGTGCTTTTGGCAGAACGCGCACGTGGATTTCTACCAAACGACGTGCTAAGCATGCCGATGCTGCTCTTTTTAGCACCCGCGCACGCATTTGTGCGAAAACGCGTTTTAAGCATGCACATGCATCTTTTGGTAGACGCGGATGAAGTTTTCTGCAAAACCACAAGACGTGCATGCAAATGGTGCTTTTTGCAGAACGCGCTCGTGGATTTCTACCAAACGACGTGCTAAGCATGCCGATGCTGCTCTTTTTAGCACCCGCGCACGCATTTGTGCGAAAACGCGTTTTAAGCATGCACATGCATCTTTTGGTATACGCGGATGAAGTTTTCTGCAAAACCACAAGATGTGCATGCAAATGGTGCTTTTTGCAGAACGCGCACGTGGATTTCTACCAAACGACGTGCTAAGCATGCCGATGCTGCTATTTTTAGCACCCGCGCACGCATTTGTGCGAAAACGCGTTTTAAGCATGCACATGCATCTTTTGGTAGACGCGGATGAAGTTTTCTGCAAAACCACAAGATGTGCATGCAAATGGTGCTTTTTGCAGAACGCGCACGTGGATTTCTACCAAACGACGTGCTAAGCATGCCGATGCTGCTCTTTTTAGCACCCGCGCACGCATTTGTGCGAAAACGCGTTTTAAGCATGCACATGCATCTTTTGGTAGACGCGGATGAAGTTTTCTGCAAAACCACAAGATGTGCATGCAAATGGTGCTTTTGGCAGAACGCGCACGTGGATTTCTACCAAACGACGTGCTAAGCATGCCAATGCTGCTCTTTTTAGCACCCGCGCACGCATTTGTGCGAAAACGCGTTTTTAGCATGCACATGCATCTTTTGGTAGACGCGGATGAAGTTTTCTGCAAAACCACAAGATGTGCATGCAAATGGTGCTTTTTGCAGAACGCGCATGTGGATTTCTACCAAACGACGTGCTAAGCATGCCGATGCTGCTCTTTTTAGCACCCGCGCACGGATTTGTGCGAAAACGCGTTTTAAGCATGCACATGCATCTTTTGGTAGACGCGGATGAAGTTTTCTGCAAAACCACAAGATGTGCATGCAAATGGTGCTTTTGGCAGAACGCGCACGTGGATGTCTATCAAACGACGTGCTAAGCATGCCGATGCTGCTCTTTTTAGCACCCGCGCACGCATTTGTGCGAAAACGCGTTTTAAGCATGCACATGCATCTTTTGGTAGACGCGGATGAAGTTTTCTGCAAAACCACAAGATGTGCATGCAAATGGTGCTTTTTGCAGAACGCGCACGTGGATTTCTAATAAACGACGTGCTAAGCATGCCGATGCTGCTCTTTTTAGCACCCGCGCACGGATTTGTGCGAAAACGCGTTTTAAGCATGCACATGCATCTTTTGGTAGACGCGGATGAAGTTTTCTGCAAAACCACAAGATGTGCATGCAAATGGTGCTTTTGGCAGAACGCGCACGTAGATTTCTACCAAACGACGTGCTAAGCATGCCGATGCTGCTCTTTTTAGCACCCGCGCACGCGTTTGTGCGAAAACGCGTTTTAAGCATGCACATGCATCTTTTGGTAGACGCGGATGAAGTTTTCTGCAAAACCACAAGATGTGCATGCAAATGGTGCTTTTTGCAGAACGCGCACGTGGATTTCTACCAAACGACGTGCTAAGCATGCCGATGCTGCTCTTTTTAGCACCCGCGCACGCATTTGTGCGAAAACGCGTTTTAAGCATGGACATGCATCTTTTGGTAGACGCGGATGAAGTTTTCTGCAAAACCACAAGATGTGCATGCAAATGGTGCTTTTGGCAGAACGCGCACGTGGATTTCTACCAAACGACGTGCTAAGCATGCCGATGCTGCTCTTTTTAGCACCCGCGCACGCGTTTGTGCGAAAACGCGTTTTAAGCATGCACATGCATCTTTTGGTAGACGCGGATGAAGTTTTCTGCAAAACCACAAGATGTGCATGCAAATGGTGCTTTGTGCAGAACGCGCACGTGGATTTCTACCAAACGACGTGCTAAGCATGCCGATGCTGCTCTTTTTAGCACCCGCGCACGGATTTGTGCGAAAACGCGTTTTAAGCATGCACATGCATCTTTTGGTAGACGCGGATGAAGTTTTCTGCAAAACCACAAGATGTGCATGCAAATGGTGCTTTTGGCAGAACGCGCTCGTGGATTTCTACCAAACGACGTGCAAAGCATGCCGATGCTGCTCTTTTTAGCACCCGCGCACACGTTTGTGCGAAAACGCGTTTTAAGCATGCACATGCATCTTTTGGTAGACGCGGATGAAGTTTTCTGCAAAACCACAAGATGTGCATGCAAATGGTGCTTTTTGCAGAACGCGCACGTGGATTTCTACCAAACGACGTGCTAAGCATGCCGATGCTGCTCTTTTTAGCACCCGCGCACGCATTTGTGCGAAAACGCGTTTTAAGCTTGCACATGCATCTTTTGGTAGACGCGGATGAAGTTTTCTGCAAAACCACAAGATGTGCATGCAAATGGTGCTTTTTGCAGAACGCGCACGTGGATTTCTACCAAACGACGTGCTAAGCTTGCCGATGCTGCTCTTTTTAGCACCCGCGCACGGATTTGTGCGAAAACGCGTTTTAAGCATGCACATGCATCTTTTGGTAGACGCGGATGAAGTTTTCTGCAAAACCACAAGATGTGCATGCAAATGGTGCTTTTGGCAGAACGCGCACGTGGATTTCTACCAAACGACGTGCTAAGCATGCCGATGCTGCTCTTTTTAGCACCCGCGCACGCATTTGTGCGAAAACGCGTTTTAAGCATGCCCATGCATCTTTTGGTAGACGCGGATGAAGTTTTCTGCAAAACCACAAGACGTGCATGCAAATGGTGCTTTTTGCAGAACGCGCACGTGGATTTCTACCAAACGACGTGCTAAGCATGCCGATGCTGCTCTTTTTAGCACCCGCGCACGGATTTGTGCGAAAACGCGTTTTAAGCATGCACATGCATCTTTTGGTAGACGCGGATGAAGTTTTCTGCAAAACCAAAAGATGTGCATGCAAATGGTGCTTTTGGCAGAACGCGCACGTGGATTTCTACCAAACGACGTGCTAAGCATGCCGATGCTGCTCTTTTTAGCACCCGCGCACGCATTTGTGCGAAAACGCGTTTTAAGCATGCACATGCATCTTTTGGTAGACGCGGATGAAGTTTTCTGCAAAACCACAAGATGTGCATGCAAATGGTGCTTTTTGCAGAACGCGCTCGTGGATTTCTACCAAACGACGTGCTAAGCATGCCGATGCTGCTCTTTTTAGCACCCGCGCACGCATTTGTGCGAAAACGCGTTTTAAGCATGCACATGCATCTTTTGGTATACGCGGATGAAGTTTTCTGCAAAACCACAAGATGTGCATGCAAATGGTGCTTTTTGCAGAACGCGCACGTGGATTTCTAACAAACGACGTGCTAAGCATGCCGATGCTGCTCTTTTTAGCACCCGCGCACGCATTTGTGCGAAAACGCGTTTTAAGCATGCACATGCATCTTTTGGTAGACGCGGATGAAGTTTTCTGCAAAACCACAAGATGTGCATGCAAATGGTGCTTTTTGCAGAACGCGCATGTGGATTTCTACCAAACGACGTGCTAAGCATGCCGATGCTGCTCTTTTTAGCACCCGCGCACGGATTTGTGCGAAAACGCGTTTTAAGCATGCACATGCATCTTTTGGTAGACGCGGATGAAGTTTTCTGCAAAACCACAAGATGTGCATGCAAATGGTGCTTTTGGCAGAACGCGCACGTGGATGTCTATCAAACGACGTGCTAAGCATGCCGATGCTGCTCTTTTTAGCACCCGCGCACGCATTTGTGCGAAAACGCGTTTTAAGCATGCACATGCATCTTTTGGTAGACGCGGATGAAGTTTTCTGCAAAACCACAAGATGTGCATGCAAATGGTGCTTTTGGCAGAACGCGCACGTGGATTTCTACCAAACGACGTGCTAAGCATGCTGATGCTGCTCTTTTTAGCACCCGCGCACGCATTTGTGCGAAAACGCGTTTTAAGCATGCACATGCATCTTTTGGTAGACGCGGATGAAGTTTTCTGCAAAACCACAAGATGTGCATGCAAATGGTGCTTTTGGCAGAACGCGCACGTGGATGTCTATCAAACGACGTGCTAAGCATGCCGATGCTGCTCTTTTTAGCACCCGCGCACGCATTTGTGCGAAAACGCGTTTTAAGCATGCACATGCATCTTTTGGTAGACGCGGATGAAGTTTTCTGCAAAACCACAAGATGTGCATGCAAATGGTGCTTTTGGCAGAACGCGCTCGTGGATTTCTACCAAACGACGTGCAAAGCATGCCGATGCTGCTCTTTTTAGCACCCGCGCACGCATTTGTGCGAAAACGCGTTTTAAGCATGCACATGCATCTTTTGGTAGACGCGGATGAAGTTTTCTGCAAAACCACAAGATGTGCATGCAAATGGTGCTTTTTAACGCGCTCGTGGATTTCTACCAAACGACGTGCTAAGCATGCCGATGCTGCTCTTTTTAGCACTCGCGCACGCATTTGTGCGAAAACGCGTTTTAAGGATGCACATGCATCTTTTGGTAGACGCGGATGAAGTTTTCTGCAAAACCACAAGATGTGCATGCAAATGGTGCTTTTTGCAGAACGCGCACGTGGATTTCTACCAAACGACGTGCTAAGCATGCCGATGCTGCTCTTTTTAGCACCCGCGCACGGATTTGTGCGAAAACGCGTTTTAAGCATGCACATGCATCTTTTGGTAGACGCGGATGAAGTTTTCTGCAAAACCACAAGATGTGCATGCAAATGGTGCTTTTTGCAGAACGCGCTCGTGGATTTCTACCAAACGACGTGCTAAGCATGCCGATGCTGCTCTTTTTAGCACTCGCGCACGCATTTGTGCGAAAACGCGTTTTAAGCATGCACATGCATCTTTTCGTAGACGCGGATGAAGTTTTCTGCAAAACCACAAGATGTGCATGCAAATGGTGCTTTTTGCAGAACGCGCACGTGGATTTCTACCAAACGACGTGCTAAGCATGCCGATGCTGCTCTTTTTAGCACCCGCGCACGGATTTGTGCGAAAACGCGTTTTAAGCATGCACATGCATCTTTTGGTAGACGCGGATGAAGTTTTCTGCAAAACCACAAGATGTGCATGCAAATGGTGCTTTTGGCAGAACGCGCACGTGGATTTCTACCAAACGACGTGCTAAGCATGCTGATGCTGCTCTTTTTAGCACCCGCGCACGCATTTGTGCGAAAACGCGTTTTAAGCATGCACATGCATCTTTTGGTAGACGCGGATGAAGTTTTCTGCAAAACCACAAGATGTGCATGCAAATGGTGCTTTTGGCAGAACGCGCACGTGGATTTCTACCAAACGACGTGCAAAGCATGCCGATGCTGCTCTTTTTAGCACCCGCGCACGCATTTGTGCGAAAACGCGTTTTAAGCATGCACATGCATCTTTTGGTAGACGCGGATGAAGTTTTCTGCAAAACCACAAGATGTGCATGCAAATGGTGCTTTTTGCAGAACGCGCTCGTGGATTTCTACCAAACGACGTGCTAAGCATGCCGATGCTGCTCTTTTTAGCACTCGCGCACGCATTTGTGCGAAAACGCGTTTTAAGCATGCACATGCATCTTTTGGTAGACGCGGATGAAGTTTTCTGCAAAACCACAAGATGTGCATGCAAATCGTGCTTTTTGCAGAACGCGCACGTGGATTTCTACCAAACGACGTGCTAAGCATGCCGATGCTGCTCTTTTTAGCACCCGCGCACGGATTTGTGCGAAAACGCGTTTTAAGCATGCACATGCATCTTTTGGTAGACGCGGATGAAGTTTTCTGCAAAACCACAAGATGTGCATGCAAATGGTGCTTTTTGCAGAACGCGCACGTGGATTTCTACCAAACGACGTGCTAAGCATGCCGATGCTGCTCTTTTTAGCACCCGCGCACGGATTTGTGCGAAAACGCGTTTTAAGCATGCACATGCATCTTTTGGTAGACGCGGATGAAGTTTTCTGCAAAACCACAAGATGTGCATGCAAATGGTGCTTTTGGCAGAACGCGCACGTGGATTTCTACCAAACGACGTGCTAAGCATGCCGATGCTGCTCTTTTTAGCACCCGCGCACGCATTTGTGCGAAAACGCGTTTTAAGCATGCACATGCATCTTTTGGTAGACGCGGATGACGTTTTCTGCAAAACCACAATATGTGCATGCAAATGGTGCTTTTTGCAGAACGCGCTCGTGGATTTCTACCAAACGACGTGCTAAGCATGCCGATGCTGCTCTTTTTAGCACCCGCACACGCATTTGTGCGAAAACGCGTTTTAAGCATGCACATGCATCTTTTGGTAGACGCGGATGAAGTTTTCTGCAAAAACCACAAGATGTGCATGCAAATGGTGCTTTTGGCAGAACGCGCACGTGGATTTCTACCAAACCACGTGCTAAGCATGCTGATGCTGCTCTTTTTAGCACCCGCGCACGCATTTGTGCGAAAACGCGTTTTAAGCATGCACATGCATCTTTTGGTAGACGCGGATGAAGTTTTCTGCAAAACCACAAGATGTGCATGCAAATGGTGCTTTTTTGCAGAACGCGCTCGTGGATTTCTACCAAACGACGTGCTAAGCATGCCGATGCTGCTCTTTTTAGCACCCGCGCACGCATTTGTGCGAAAACGCGTTTTAAGCATGCACATGCATCTTTTGGTAGACGCGGATGAAGTTTTCTGCAAAACCACAAGATGTGCATGCAAATGGTGCTTTTTGCAGAACGCGCACGTGGATTTCTACCAAACGACGTGCTAAGCATGCCGATGCTGCTCTTTTTAGCACCCGCGCACGGATTTGTGCGAAAACGCGTTTTAAGCATGCACATGTGCATCTTTTGGTAGACGCGGATGAAGTTTTCTGCAAAACCACAAGATGTGCATGCAAATGGTGCTTTTTGCAGAACGCGCACGTGGATTTCTACCAAACGACGTGCTAAGCATGCCGATGCTGCTCTTTTTAGCACCCGCGCACGCATTTGTGCGAGAACGCGTTTTAAGCATGCACATGCATCTTTTGGTAGACGCGGATGAAGTTTTCTGCAAAACGACAAGATGTGCATGCAAATGGTGCTTTTTGCAAAACGCGCACGTGGATTTCTACCAAACGACGTGCTAAGCATGCCGATGCTGCTCTTTTTAGCACCCGCGCACGCATTTGTGCGAAAACGCGTTTTAAGCATGCACATGCATCTTTTGGTAGACGCGGATGAAGTTTTCTGCAAAACCACAAGATGTGCATGCAAATGGTGCTTTTTGCAGAACGCGCACGTGGATTTCTACCAAACGACGTGCTAAGCATGCCGATGCTGCTCTTTTTAGCACCCGCGCACGCATTTGTGCGAAAACGCGTTTTAAGCATGCACATGCATCTTTTGGTAGACGCGGATGAAGTTTTCTGCAAAACCACAAGATGTGCATGCAAATGGTGCTTTTTGCAGAACGCGCACGTGGATTTCTACCAAACGACGTGCTAAGCTTGCCGATGCTGCTCTTTTTAGCACCCGCGCACGGATTTGTGCGAAAACGCGTTTTAAGCATGCACATGCATCTTTTGGTAGACGCGGATGAAGTTTTCTGCAAAACCACAAGATGTGCATGCAAATGGTGCTTTTTGCAGAACGCGCACGTGGATTTCTACCAAACGACGTGCTAAGCATGCCGATGCTGCTCTTTTTAGCACCCGCGCACGGATTTGTGCGAAAACGCGTTTTAAGCATGCACATGCATCTTTCGGTAGACGCGGATGGTTTTCTGCAAAACCACAAGATGTGCATGCAAATGGTGCTTTTTGCAGAACGCGCACGTGGATTTCTACCAAACGACGTGCTAAGCATGCCGATCTGCTCTTTTTAGCACCCGCGCACGCATTTGTGCGAAAACGCGTTTTAAGCATGCACATGCATCTTTTGGTAGACGCGGATGAAGTTTTCTGCAAAACCACAAGATGTGCATGCAAATGGTGCTTTTGGCAGAACGCGCACGTGGATGTCCATCAAACGACGTGCTAAGCATGCCGATGCTGCTCTTTTTAGCACCCGCGCACGCATTTGTGCGAAAACGCGTTTTAAGCATGCACATGCATCTTTTGGTAGACGCGGATGAAGTTTTCTGCAAAACCACAAGATGTGCATGCAAATGGTGCTTTTTGCAGAACGCGCTCGTGGATTTCTACCAAACGACGTGCAAAGCATGCCGATGCTGCTCTTTTTAGCACCCGCGCACGCATTTGTGCGAAAACGCGTTTTAAGCATGCACATGCATCTTTTGGTAGACGCGGATGAAGTTTTCTGCAAAACCACAAGATGTGCATGCAAATGGTGCTTTTTAACGCGCTCGTGGATTTCTACCAAACGACGTGCTAAGCATGCCGATGCTGCTCTTTTTAGCACTCGCGCACGCATTTGTGCGAAAACGCGTTTTAAGCATGCACATGCATCTTTTGGTAGACGCGGATGAAGTTTTCTGCAAAACCACAAGATGTGCATGCAAATGGTGCTTTGTGCAGAACGCGCACGTGGATTTCTACCAAACGACGTGCTAAGCATGCCGATGCTGCTCTTTTTAGCACCCGCGCACGGATTTGTGCGAAAACGCGTTTTAAGCATGCACATGCATCTTTTGGTAGACGCGGATGAAGTTTTCTGCAAAACCACAAGATGTGCATGCAAATGGTGCTTTTGGCAGAACGCGCACGTGGATTTCTACCAAACGACGTGCAAAGCATGCCGATGCTGCTCTTTTTAGCACCCGCGCACGCATTTGTGCGAAAACGCGTTTTAAGCATGCACATGCATCTTTTGGTAGACGCGGATGAAGTTTTCTGCAAAACCACAAGATGTGCATGCAAATGGTGCTTTTTGCAGAACGCGCTCGTGGATTTCTACCAAACGACGTGCTAAGCATGCCGATGCTGCTCTTTTTAGCACTCGCGCACGCATTTGTGCGAAAACGCGTTTTAAGCATGCACATGCATCTTTTGGTAGACGCGGATGAAGTTTTCTGCAAAACCACAAGATGTGCATGCAAATGGTGCTTTTTGCAGAACGCGCACGTGGATTTCTACCAAACGACGTGCTAAGCATGCCGATGCTGCTCTTTTTAGCACCCGCGCACGGATTTGTGCGAAAACGCGTTTTAAGCATGCACATGCATCTTTTGGTAGACGCGGATGAAGTTTTCTGCAAAACCACAAGATGTGCATGCAAATGGTGCTTTTGGCAGAACGCGCACGTGGATTTCTACCAAACGACGTGCAAAGCATGCCGATGCTGCTCTTTTTAGCACCCGCGCACGCATTTGTGCAAAAACGCGTTTTAAGCATGCACATGCATCTTTTGGTAGACGCGGATGAAGTTTTCTGCAAAACCACAAGATGTGCATGCAAATGGTGCTTTTTGCAGAACGCGCTCGTGGATTTCTACCAAACGACGTGCTAAGCATGCCGATGCTGCTCTTTTTAGCACTCGCGCACGCATTTGTGCGAAAACGCATTTTAAGCATGCACATGCATCTTTTGGTAGACGCGGATGAAGTTTTCTGCAAAACCACAAGATGTGCATGCAAATGGTGCTTTTTGCAGAACGCGCACGTGGATTTCTACCAAACGACGTGCTAAGCATGCCGATGCTGCTCTTTTTAGCACCCGCGCACGGATTTGTGCGAAAACGCGTTTTAAGCATGCACATGCAACTTTTGGTAGACGCGGATGAAGTTTTCTGCAAAACCACAAGATGTGCATGCAAATGGTGCTTTTTGCAAAACGCGCACGTGGATTTCTACCAAACGACGTGCTAAGCATGCCGATGCTGCTCTTTTTAGCACCCGCGCACGCATTTGTGCGAAAACGCGTTTTAAGCATGCACATGCATCTTTTGGTAGACGCGGATGAAGTTTTCTGCAAAACCACAAGATGTGCATGCAAATGGTGCTTTTTGCAGAACGCGCACGTGGATTTCTACCAAACGACGTGCTAAGCATGCCGATGCTGCTCTTTTTAGCACCCGCGCACGGATTTGTGCGAAAACGCGTTTTAAGCATGCACATGCATCTTTTGGTAGACGCGGATGAAGTTTTCTGCAAAACCACAAGATGTGCATGCAAATGGTGCTTTTGGCAGAACGCGCACGTGGATGTCCATCAAACGACGTGCTAAGCATGCCGATGCTGCTCTTTTTAGCACCCGCGCACGCATTTGTGCGAAAACGCGTTTTAAGCATGCACATGCATCTTTTGGTAGACGCGGATGAAGTTTTCTGCAAAACCACAAGATGTGCATGCAAATGGTGCTTTTTGCAGAACGCGCTCGTGGATTTCTACCAAACGACGTGCAAAGCATGCCGATGCTGCTCTTTTTAGCACCCGCGCACGCATTTGTGCGAAAACGCGTTTTAAGCATGCACATGCATCTTTTGGTAGACGCGGATGAAGTTTTCTGCAAAACCACAAGATGTGCATGCAAATGGTGCTTTTTAACGCGCTCGTGGATTTCTACCAAACGACGTGCTAAGCATGCCGATGCTGCTCTTTTTAGCACTCGCGCACGCATTTGTGCGAAAACGCGTTTTAAGCATGCACATGCATCTTTTGGTAGACGCGGATGAAGTTTTCTGCAAAACCACAAGATGTGCATGCAAATGGTGCTTTGTGCAGAACGCGCACGTGGATTTCTACCAAACGACGTGCTAAGCATGCCGATGCTGCTCTTTTTAGCACCCGCGCACGGATTTGTGCGAAAACGCGTTTTAAGCATGCACATGCATCTTTTGGTAGACGCGGATGAAGTTTTCTGCAAAACCACAAGATGTGCATGCAAATGGTGCTTTTGGCAGAACGCGCACGTGGATTTCTACCAAACGACGTGCAAAGCATGCCGATGCTGCTCTTTTTAGCACCCGCGCACGCATTTGTGCGAAAACGCGTTTTAAGCATGCACATGCATCTTTTGGTAGACGCGGATGAAGTTTTCTGCAAAACCACAAGATGTGCATGCAAATGGTGCTTTTTGCAGAACGCGCTCGTGGATTTCTACCAAACGACGTGCTAAGCATGCCGATGCTGCTCTTTTTAGCACTCGCGCACGCATTTGTGCGAAAACGCATTTTAAGCATGCACATGCATCTTTTGGTAGACGCGGATGAAGTTTTCTGCAAAACCACAAGATGTGCATGCAAATGGTGCTTTTTGCAGAACGCGCACGTGGATTTCTACCAAACGACGTGCTAAGCATGCCGATGCTGCTCTTTTTAGCACCCGCGCACGGATTTGTGCGAAAACGCGTTTTAAGCATGCACATGCATCTTTTGGTAGACGCGGATGAAGTTTTCTGCAAAACCACAAGATGTGCATGCAAATGGTGCTTTTTGCAGAACGCGCACGTGGATTTCTACCAAACGACGTGCTAAGCATGCCGATCTGCTCTTTTTAGCACCCGCGCACGCATTTGTGCGAGAACGCGTTTTAAGCATGCACATGCATCTTTTGGTAGACGCGGATGAAGTTTTCTGCAAAACCACAAGATGTGCATGCAAATGGTGCTTTTTGCAAAACGCGCACGTGGATTTCTACCAAACGACGTGCTAAGCATGCCGATGCTGCTCTTTTTAGCACCCGCGCACGCATTTGTGCGAAAACGCGTTTTAAGCATGCACATGCATCTTTTGGTAGACGCGGATGAAGTTTTCTGCAAAACCACAAGATGTGCATGCAAATGGTGCTTTTTGCAGAACGCGCACGTGGATTTCTACCAAACGACGTGCTAAGCATGCCGATGCTGCTCTTTTTAGCACCCGCGCACGGATTTGTGCGAAAACGCGTTTTAAGCATGCACATGCATCTTTTGGTAGACGCGGATGAAGTTTTCTGCAAAACCACAAGATGTGCATGCAAATGGTGCTTTTGGCAGAACGCGCACGTGGATGTCCATCAAACGACGTGCTAAGCATGCCGATGCTGCTCTTTTTAGCACCCGCGCACGCATTTGTGCGAAAACCGTTTTAAGCATGCACATGCATCTTTTGGTAGACGCGGATGAAGTTTTCTGCAAAACCACAAGATGTGCATGCAAATGGTGCTTTTTGCAGAACGCGCTCGTGGATTTCTACCAAACGACGTGCAAAGCATGCCGATGCTGCTCTTTTTAGCACCCGCGCACGCATTTGTGCGAAAACGCGTTTTAAGCATGCACATGCATCTTTTGGTAGACGCGGATGAAGTTTTCTGCAAAACCACAAGATGTGCATGCCAATGGTGCTTTTTAACGCGCTCGTGGATTTCTACCAAACGACGTGCTAAGCATGCCGATGCTGCTCTTTTTAGCACTCGCGCACGCATTTGTGCGAAAACGCGTTTTAAGCATGCACATGCATCTTTTGGTAGACGCGGATGAAGTTTTCTGCAAAACCACAAGATGTGCATGCAAATGGTGCTTTGTGCAGAACGCGCACGTGGATTTCTACCAAACGACGTGCTAAGCATGCCGATGCTGCTCTTTTTAGCACCCGCGCACGGATTTGTGCGAAAACGCGTTTTAAGCATGCACATGCATCTTTTGGTAGACGCGGATGAAGTTTTCTGCAAAACCACAAGATGTGCATGCAAATGGTGCTTTTGGCAGAACGCGCACGTGGATTTCTACCAAACGACGTGCAAAGCATGCCGATGCTGCTCTTTTTAGCACCCGCGCACGCATTTGTGCGAAAACGCGTTTTAAGCATGCACATGCATCTTTTGGTAGACGCGGATGAAGTTTTCTGCAAAACCACAAGATGTGCATGCAAATGGTGCTTTTTGCAGAACGCGCTCGTGGATTTCTACCAAACGACGTGCTAAGCATGCCGATGCTGCTCTTTTTAGCACTCGCGCACGCATTTGTGCGAAAACGCGTTTTAAAGCATGCACATGCATCTTTTGGTAGACGCGGATGAAGTTTTCTGCAAAACCACAAGATGTGCATGCAAATGGTGCTTTTTGCAGAACGCGCACGTGGATTTCTACCAAACGACGTGCTAAGCATGCCGATGCTGCTCTTTTTAGCACCCGCGCACGGATTTGTGCGAAAACGCGTTTTAAGCATGCACATGCATCTTTTGGTAGACGCGGATGAAGTTTTCTGCAAAACCACAAGATGTGCATGCAAATGGTGCTTTTGGCAGAACGCGCACGTGGATTTCTACCAAACGACGTGCAAAGCATGCCGATGCTGCTCTTTTTAGCACCCGCGCACGCATTTGTGCAAAAACGCGTTTTAAGCATGCACATGCATCTTTTGGTAGACGCGGATGAAGTTTTTCTGCAAAACCACAAGATGTGCATGCAAATGGTGCTTTTTGCAGAACGCGCTCGTGGATTTCTACCAAACGACGTGCTAAGCATGCCGATGCTGCTCTTTTTAGCACTCGCGCACGCATTTGTGCGAAAACGCGTTTTAAGCATGCACATGCATCTTTTGGTAGACGCGGATGAAGTTTTCTGCAAAACCACAAGATGTGCATGCAAATCGTGCTTTTTGCAGAACGCGCACGTGGATTTCTACCAAACGACGTGCTAAGCATGCCGATGCTGCTCTTTTTAGCACCCGCGCACGGATTTGTGCGAAAACGCGTTTTAAGCATGCACATGCATCTATTGGTAGACGCGGATGAAGTTTTCTGCAAAACCACAAGATGTGCATGCAAATGGTGCTTTTTGCAGAACGCGCACGTGGATTTCTACCAAACGACGTGCTAAGCATGCCGATGCTGCTCTTTTTAGCACCCGCGCACGGATTTGTGCGAAAACGCGTTTTAAGCATGCACATGCATCTTTTGGTAGACGCGGATGAAGTTTTCTGCAAAACCACAAGATGTGCATGCAAATGGTGCTTTTTGCAAAACGCGCACGTGGATTTCTACCAAACGACGTGCTAAGCATGCCGATGCTGCTCTTTTTAGCACCCGCGCACGCATTTGTGCGAAAACGCGTTTTAAGCATGCACATGCATCTTTTGGTAGACGCGGATGAAGTTTTCTGCAAAACCACAAGATGTGCATGCAAATGGTGCTTTTTGCAGAACGCGCACGTGGATTTCTACCAAACGACGTGCTAAGCATGCCGATGCTGCTCTTTTTAGCACCCGCGCACGGATTTGTGCGAAAACGCGTTTTAAGCATGCACATGCATCTTTTGGTAGACGCGGATGAAGTTTTCTGCAAAACCACAAGATGTGCATGCAAATGGTGCTTTTGGCAGAACGCGCACGTGGATGTCCATCAAACGACGTGCTAAGCATGCCGATGCTGCTCTTTTTAGCACCCGCGCACGCATTTGTGCGAAAACGCGTTTTAAGCATGCACATGCATCTTTTGGTAGACGCGGATGAAGTTTTCTGCAAAACCACAAGATGTGCATGCAAATGGTGCTTTTTGCAGAACGCGCTCGTGGATTTCTACCAAACGACGTGCAAAGCATGCCGATGCTGCTCTTTTTAGCACCCGCGCACGCATTTGTGCGAAAACGCGTTTTAAGCATGCACATGCATCTTTTGGTAGACGCGGATGAAGTTTTCTGCAAAACCACAAGATGTGCATGCAAATGGTGCTTTTTAACGCGCTCGTGGATTTCTACCAAACGACGTGCTAAGCATGCCGATGCTGCTCTTTTTAGCACTCGCGCACGCATTTGTGCGAAAACGCGTTTTAAGCATGCACATGCATCTTTTGGTAGACGCGGATGAAGTTTTCTGCAAAACCACAAGATGTGCATGCAAATGGTGCTTTGTGCAGAACGCGCACGTGGATTTCTACCAAACGACGTGCTAAGCATGCCGATGCTGCTCTTTTTAGCACCCGCGCACGGATTTGTGCGAAAACGCGTTTTAAGCATGCACATGCATCTTTTGGTAGACGCGGATGAAGTTTTCTGCAAAACCACAAGATGTGCATGCAAATGGTGCTTTTGGCAGAACGCGCACGTGGATTTCTACCAAACGACGTGCAAAGCATGCCGATGCTGCTCTTTTTAGCACCCGCGCACGCATTTGTGCGAAAACGCGTTTTAAGCATGCACATGCATCTTTTGGTAGACGCGGATGAAGTTTTCTGCAAAACCACAAGATGTGCATGCAAATGGTGCTTTTTGCAGAACGCGCTCGTGGATTTCTACCAAACGACGTGCTAAGCATGCCGATGCTGCTCTTTTTAGCACTCGCGCACGCATTTGTGCGAAAACGCGTTTTAAGCATGCACATGCATCTTTTGGTAGACGCGGATGAAGTTTTCTGCAAAACCACAAGATGTGCATGCAAATGGTGCTTTTTGCAGAACGCGCACGTGGATTTCTACCAAACGACGTGCTAAGCATGCCGATGCTGCTCTTTTTAGCACCCGCGCACGGATTTGTGCGAAAACGCGTTTTAAGCATGCACATGCATCTTTTGGTAGACGCGGATGAAGTTTTCTGCAAAACCACAAGATGTGCATGCAAATGGTGCTTTTTGCAGAACGCGCACGTGGATTTCTACCAAACGACGTGCTAAGCATGCCGATCTGCTCTTTTTAGCACCCGCGCACGCATTTGTGCGAGAACGCGTTTTAAGCATGCACATGCATCTTTTGGTAGACGCGGATGAAGTTTTCTGCAAAACCACAAGATGTGCATGCAAATGGTGCTTTTTGCAAAACGCGCACGTGGATTTCTACCAAACGACGTGCTAAGCATGCCGATGCTGCTCTTTTTAGCACCCGCGCACGCATTTGTGCGAAAACGCGTTTTAAGCATGCACATGCATCTTTTGGTAGACGCGGATGAAGTTTTCTGCAAAACCACAAGATGTGCATGCAAATGGTGCTTTTTGCAGAACGCGCACGTGGATTTCTACCAAACGACGTGCTAAGCATGCCGATGCTGCTCTTTTTAGCACCCGCGCACGGATTTGTGCGAAAACGCGTTTTAAGCATGCACATGCATCTTTTGGTAGACGCGGATGAAGTTTTCTGCAAAACCACAAGATGTGCATGCAAATGGTGCTTTTGGCAGAACGCGCACGTGGATGTCCATCAAACGACGTGCTAAGCATGCCGATGCTGCTCTTTTTAGCACCCGCGCACGCATTTGTGCGAAAACGCGTTTCAAGCATGCACATGCATCTTTTGGTAGACGCGGATGAAGTTTTCTGCAAAACCACAGAGATGTGCATGCAAATGGTGCTTTTTGCAGAACGCGCTCGTGGATTTCTACCAAACGACGTGCAAAGCATGCCGATGCTGCTCTTTTTAGCACCCGCGCACGCATTTGTGCGAAAACGCGTTTTAAGCATGCACATGCATCTTTTGGTAGACGCGGATGAAGTTTTCTGCAAAACCACAAGATGTGCATGCCAATGGTGCTTTTTAACGCGCTCGTGGATTTCTACCAAACGACGTGCTAAGCATGCCGATGCTGCTCTTTTTAGCACTCGCGCACGCATTTGTGCGAAAACGCGTTTTAAGGATGCACATGCATCTTTTGGTAGACGCGGATGAAGTTTTCTGCAAAACCACAAGATGTGCATGCAAATGGTGCTTTTTGCAGAACGCGCACGTGGATTTCTACCAAACGACGTGCTAAGCATGCCGATGCTGCTCTTTTTAGCACCCGCGCACGGATTTGTGCGAAAACGCGTTTTAAGCATGCACATGCATCTTTTGGTAGACGCGGATGAAGTTTTCTGCAAAACCACAAGATGTGCATGCAAATGGTGCTTTTTGCAGAACGCGCTCGTGGATTTCTACCAAACGACGTGCTAAGCATGCCGATGCTGCTCTTTTTAGCACTCGCGCACGCATTTGTGCGAAAACGCGTTTTAAGCATGCACATGCATCTTTTCGTAGACGCGGATGAAGTTTTCTGCAAAACCACAAGATGTGCATGCAAATGGTGCTTTTTGCAGAACGCGCACGTGGATTTCTACCAAACGACGTGCTAAGCATGCCGATGCTGCTCTTTTTAGCACCCGCGCACGGATTTGTGCGAAAACGCGTTTTAAGCATGCACATGCATCTTTTGGTAGACGCGGATGAAGTTTTCTGCAAAACCACAAGATGTGCATGCAAATGGTGCTTTTGGCAGAACGCGCACGTGGATTTCTACCAAACGACGTGCTAAGCATGCTGATGCTGCTCTTTTTAGCACCCGCGCACGCATTTGTGCGAAAACGCGTTTTAAGCATGCACATGCATCTTTTGGTAGACGCGGATGAAGTTTTCTGCAAAACCACAAGATGTGCATGCAAATGGTGCTTTTGGCAGAACGCGCACGTGGATTTCTACCAAACGACGTGCAAAGCATGCCGATGCTGCTCTTTTTAGCACCCGCGCACGCATTTGTGCGAAAACGCGTTTTAAGCATGCACATGCATCTTTTGGTAGACGCGGATGAAGTTTTCTGCAAAACCACAAGATGTGCATGCAAATGGTGCTTTTTGCAGAACGCGCTCGTGGATTTCTACCAAACGACGTGCAAAGCATGCCGATGCTGCTCTTTTTAGCACCCGCGCACGCATTTGTGCGAAAACGCGTTTTAAGCATGCACATGCATCTTTTGGTAGACGCGGATGAAGTTTTCTGCAAAACCACAAGATGTGCATGCCAATGGTGCTTTTTAACGCGCTCGTGGATTTCTACCAAACGACGTGCTAAGCATGCCGATGCTGCTCTTTTTAGCACTCGCGCACGCATTTGTGCGAAAACGCGTTTTAAGGATGCACATGCATCTTTTGGTAGACGCGGATGAAGTTTTCTGCAAAACCACAAGATGTGCATGCAAATGGTGCTTTTTGCAGAACGCGCACGTGGATTTCTACCAAACGACGTGCTAAGCATGCCGATGCTGCTCTTTTTAGCACCCGCGCACGGATTTGTGCGAAAACGCGTTTTAAGCATGCACATGCATCTTTTGGTAGACGCGGATGAAGTTTTCTGCAAAACCACAAGATGTGCATGCAAATGGTGCTTTTTGCAGAACGCGCTCGTGGATTTCTACCAAACGACGTGCTAAGCATGCCGATGCTGCTCTTTTTAGCACTCGCGCACGCATTTGTGCGAAAACGCGTTTTAAGCATGCACATGCATCTTTTCGTAGACGCGGATGAAGTTTTCTGCAAAACCACAAGATGTGCATGCAAATGGTGCTTTTTGCAGAACGCGCACGTGGATTTCTACCAAACGACGTGCTAAGCATGCCGATGCTGCTCTTTTTAGCACCCGCGCACGGATTTGTGCGAAAACGCGTTTTAAGCATGCACATGCATCTTTTGGTAGACGCGGATGAAGTTTTCTGCAAAACCACAAGATGTGCATGCAAATGGTGCTTTTGGCAGAACGCGCACGTGGATTTCTACCAAACGACGTGCTAAGCATGCTGATGCTGCTCTTTTTAGCACCCGCGCACGCATTTGTGCGAAAACGCGTTTTAAGCATGCACATGCATCTTTTGGTAGACGCGGATGAAGTTTTCTGCAAAACCACAAGATGTGCATGCAAATGGTGCTTTTGGCAGAACGCGCACGTGGATTTCTACCAAACGACGTGCAAAGCATGCCGATGCTGCTCTTTTTAGCACCCGCGCACGCATTTGTGCGAAAACGCGTTTTAAGCATGCACATGCATCTTTTGGTAGACGCGGATGAAGTTTTCTGCAAAACCACAAGATGTGCATGCAAATGGTGCTTTTTGCAGAACGCGCTCGTGGATTTCTACCAAACGACGTGCAAAGCATGCCGATGCTGCTCTTTTTAGCACCCGCGCACGCATTTGTGCGAAAACGCGTTTTAAGCATGCACATGCATCTTTTGGTAGACGCGGATGAAGTTTTCTGCAAAACCACAAGATGTGCATGCAAATGGTGCTTTTTAACGCGCTCGTGGATTTCTACCAAACGACGTGCTAAGCATGCCGATGCTGCTCTTTTTAGCACTCGCGCACGCATTTGTGCGAAAACGCGTTTTAAGGATGCACATGCATCTTTTGGTAGACGCGGATGAAGTTTTCTGCAAAACCACAAGATGTGCATGCAAATGGTGCTTTTTGCAGAACGCGCTCGTGGATTTCTACCAAACGACGTGCTAAGCATGCCGATGCTGCTCTTTTTAGCACTCGCGCACGCATTTGTGCGAAAACGCGTTTTAAGCATGCACATGCATCTTTTCGTAGACGCGGATGAAGTTTTCTGCAAAACCACAAGATGTGCATGCAAATGGTGCTTTTGGCAGAACGCGCACGTGGATTTCTACCAAACGACGTGCAAAGCATGCCGATGCTGCTCTTTTTAGCACCCGCGCACGCATTTGTGCGAAAACGCGTTTTAAGCATGCACATGCATCTTTTGGTAGACGCGGATGAAGTTTTCTGCAAAACCACAAGATGTGCATGCAAATGGTGCTTTTTGCAGAACGCGCTCGTGGATTTCTACCAAACGACGTGCTAAGCATGCCGATGCTGCTCTTTTTAGCACTCGCGCACGCATTTGTGCGAAAACGCGTTTTAAGCATGCACATGCATCTTTTGGTAGACGCGGATGAAGTTTTCTGCAAAACCACAAGATGTGCATGCAAATCGTGCTTTTTGCAGAACGCGCACGTGGATTTCTACCAAACGACGTGCTAAGCATGCCGATGCTGCTCTTTTTAGCACCCGCGCGCGGATTTGTGCGAAAACGCGTTTTAAGCATGCACATGCATCTATTGGTAGACGCGGATGAAGTTTTCTGCAAAACCACAAGATGTGCATGCAAATGGTGCTTTTTGCAGAACGCGCACGTGGATTTCTACCAAACGACGTGCTAAGCATGCCGATGTTGCTCTTTTTAGCACCCGCGCACGGATTTGCGCGAAAACGCGTTTTAAGCATGCACATGCATCTTTTGGTAGACGCGGATGAAGTTTTCTGCAAAACCACAAGATGTGCATGCAAATGGTGCTTTTGGCAGAACGCGCACGTGGATTTCTACCAAACGACGTGCTAAGCATGCCGATGCTGCTCTTTTTAGCACCCGCGCACGGATTTGTGCGAAAACGCGTTTTAAGCATGCACATGCATCTTTTGGTAGACGCGGATGAAGTTTTCTGCAAAACCACAAGATGTGCATGCAAATGGTGCTTTTTGCAGAACGCGCTCGTGGATTTCTACCAAACGACGTGCAAAGCATGCCGATGCTGCTCTTTTTAGCACCCGCGCACGCATTTGTGCGAAAACGCGTTTTAAGCATGCACATGCATCTTTTGGTAGACGCGGATGAAGTTTTCTGCAAAACCACAAGATGTGCATGCAAATGGTGCTTTTTAACGCGCTCGTGGATTTCTACCAAACGACGTGCTAAGCATGCCGATGCTGCTCTTTTTAGCACTCGCGCACGCATTTGTGCGAAAACGCGTTTTAAGGATGCACATGCATCTTTTGGTAGACGCGGATGAAGTTTTCTGCAAAACCACAAGATCTGCATGCAAATGGTGCTTTTTGCAGAACGCGCTCGTGGATTTCTACCAAACGACGTGCTAAGCATGCCGATGCTGCTCTTTTTAGCACTCGCGCACGCATTTGTGCGAAAACGCGTTTTAAGCATGCACATGCATCTTTTCGTAGACGCGGATGAAGTTTTCTGCAAAACCACAAGATGTGCATGCAAATGGTGCTTTTGGCAGAACGCGCACGTGGATTTCTACCAAACGACGTGCAAAGCATGCCGATGCTGCTCTTTTTAGCACCCGCGCACGCATTTGTGCGAAAACGCGTTTTAAGCATGCACATGCATCTTTTGGTAGACGCGGATGAAGTTTTCTGCAAAACCACAAGATGTGCATGCAAATGGTGCTTTTTGCAGAACGCGCTCGTGGATTTCTACCAAACGACGTGCTAAGCATGCCGATGCTGCTCTTTTTAGCACTCGCGCACGCATTTGTGCGAAAACGCGTTTTAAGCATGCACATGCATCTTTTGGTAGACGCGGATGAAGTTTTCTGCAAAACCACAAGATGTGCATGCAAATCGTGCTTTTTGCAGAACGCGCACGTGGATTTCTACCAAACGACGTGCTAAGCATGCCGATGCTGCTCTTTTTAGCACCCGCGCGCGGATTTGTGCGAAAACGCGTTTTAAGCATGCACATGCATCTATTGGTAGACGCGGATGAAGTTTTCTGCAAAACCACAAGATGTGCATGCAAATGGTGCTTTTTGCAGAACGCGCACGTGGATTTCTACCAAACGACGTGCTAAGCATGCCGATGTTGCTCTTTTTAGCACCCGCGCACGGATTTGCGCGAAAACGCGTTTAAGCATGCACATGCATCTTTTGGTAGACGCGGATGAAGTTTTCTGCAAAACCACAAGATGTGCATGCAAATGGTGCTTTTGGCAGAACGCGCACGTGGATTTCTACCAAACGACGTGCTAAGCAGTGCCGATGCTGCTCTTTTTAGCACCCGCGCACGGATTTGTGCGAAAACGCGTTTTAAGCATGCACATGCATCTTTTGGTAGACGCGGATGAAGTTTTCTGCAAAACCACAAGATGTGCATGCAAATGGGTGCTTTTTGCAGAACGCGCACGTGGATTTCTACCAAACGACGTGCTAAGCATGCCGATCTGCTCTTTTTAGCACCCGCGCACGCATTTGTGCGAGAACGCGTTTTAAGCATGCACATGCATCTTTTGGTAGACGCGGATGAAGTTTTCTGCAAAACCACAAGATGTGCATGCAAATGGTGCTTTTTGCAAAACGCGCACGTGGATTTCTACCAAACGACGTGCTAAGCATGCCGATGCTGCTCTTTTTAGCACCCGCGCACGCATTTGTGCGAAAACGCGTTTTAAGCATGCACATGCATCTTTTGGTAGACGCGGATGAAGTTTTCTGCAAAACCACAAGATGTGCATGCAAATGGTGCTTTTTGCAGAACGCGCACGTGGATTTCTACCAAACGACGTGCTAAGCATGCCGATGCTGCTCTTTTTAGCACCCGCGCACGGATTTGTGCGAAAACGCGTTTTAAGCATGCACATGCATCTTTTGGTAGACGCGGATGAAGTTTTCTGCAAAACCACAAGATGTGCATGCAAATGGTGCTTTTGGCAGAACGCGCACGTGGATGTCCATCAAACGACGTGCTAAGCATGCCGATTGCTGCTCTTTTTAGCACCCCGCGCACGCATTTGTGCGAAAACGCGTTTTAAGCATGCACATGCATCTTTTGGTAGACGCGGATGAAGTTTTCTGCAAAACCACAAGATGTGCATGCAAATGGTGCTTTTTGCAGAACGCGCTCGTGGATTTCTACCAAACGACGTGCAAAGCATGCCGATGCTGCTCTTTTTAGCACCCGCGCACGCATTTGTGCGAAAACGCGTTTTAAGCATGCACATGCATCTTTTGGTAGACGCGGATGAAGTTTTCTGCAAAACCACAAGATGTGCATGCAAATGGTGCTTTTTAACGCGCTCGTGGATTTCTACCAAACGACGTGCTAAGCATGCCGAGGCTGCTCTTTTTAGCACTCGCGCACGCATTTGTGCGAAAACGCGTTTTAAGGATGCACATGCATCTTTTGGTAGACGCCGATGAAGTTTTCTGCAAAACCACAAGATGTGCATGCAAATGGTGCTTTTTGCAGAACGCGCTCGTGGATTTCTACCAAACGACGTGCTAAGCATGCCGATGCTGCTCTTTTTAGCACTCGCGCACCGCATTTGTGCGAAAACGCGTTTTTAAGCATGCACATGCATCTTTTCGTAGACGCGGATGAAGTTTTCTGCAAAACCACAAGATGTGCATGCAAATGGTGCTTTTTGCAGAACGCGCACGTGGATTTCTACCAAACGACGTGCTAAGCATGCCGATGCTGCTCTTTTTAGCACCCGCGCACGGATTTGTGCGAAAACGCGTTTTAAGCATGCACATGCATCTTTTGGTAGACGCGGATGAAGTTTTCTGCAAAACCACAAGATGTGCATGCAAATGGTGCTTTTGGCAGAACGCGCACGTGGATTTCTACCAAACGACGTGCTAAGCATGCTGATGCTGCTCTTTTTAGCACCCGTGCACGCATTTGTGCGAAAACGCGTTTTAAGCATGCACATGCATCTTTTGGTAGACGCGGATGAAGTTTTCTGCAAAACCACAAGATGTGCATGCAAATGGTGCTTTTGGCAGAACGCGCACGTGGATTTCTACCAATCGACGTGCAAAGCATGCCGATGCTGCTCTTTTTAGCACCCGCGCACGCATTTGTGCGAAAACGCGTTTTAAGCATGCACATGCATCTTTTGGTAGACGCGGATGAAGTTTTCTGCAAAACCACAAGATGTGCATGCAAATGGTGCTTTTTGCAGAACGCGCTCGTGGATTTCTACCAAACGACGTGCTAAGCATGCCGATGCTGCTCTTTTTAGCACTCGCGCACGCATTTGTGCGAAAACGCGTTTTAAGCATGCACATGCATCTTTTGGTAGACGCGGATGAAGTTTTCTGCAAAACCACAAGATGTGCATGCAAATCGTGCTTTTTGCAGAACGCGCACGTGGATTTCTACCAAACGACGTGCTAAGCATGCCGATGCTGCTCTTTTTAGCACCCGCGCACGGATTTGTGCGAAAACGCGTTTTAAGCATGCACATGCATCTTTTGGTAGACGCGGATGAAGTTTTCTGCAAAACCACAAGATGTGCATGCAAATGGTGCTTTTTGCAGAACGCGCACGTGGATTTCTACCAAACGACGTGCTAAGCATGCCGATGCTGCTCTTTTTAGCACCCGCGCACGGATTTGTGCGAAAACGCGTTTTAAGCATGCACATGCATCTTTTGGTAGACGCGGATGAAGTTTTCTGCAAAACGACAAGATGTGCATGCAAATGGTGCTTTTTGCAAAACGCGCACGTGGATTTCTACCAAACGACGTGCTAAGCATGCCGATGCTGCTCTTTTTAGCACCCGCGCACGCATTTGTGCGAAAACGCGTTTTAAGCATGCACATGCATCTTTTGGTAGATGCGGATGAAGTTTTCTGCAAAACCACAAGATGTGCATGCAAATGGTGCTTTTTGCAGAACGCGCACGTGGATTTCTACCAAACGACGTGCTAAGCATGCCGATGCTGCTCTTTTTAGCACCCGCGCACGCATTTGTGCGAAAACGCGTTTTAAGCATGCACATGCATCTTTCGGTAGACGCGGATGAAGTTTTCTGCAAAACCACAAGATGTGCATGCAAATGGTGCTTTTTGCAGAACGCGCACGTGGATTTCTACCAAACGACGTGCTAAGCATGCCGATCTGCTCTTTTTAGCACCCGCGCACGCATTTGTGCGAGAACGCGTTTTAAGCATGCACATGCATCTTTTGGTAGACGCGGATGAAGTTTTCTGCAAAACCACAAGATGTGCATGCAAATGGTGCTTTTTGCAAAACGCGCACGTGGATTTCTACCAAACGACGTGCTAAGCATGCCGATGCTGCTCTTTTTAGCACCCCGCGCACGCATTTGTGCGAAAACGCGTTTTAAGCATGCACATGCATCTTTTGGTAGACGCGGATGAAGTTTTCTGCAAAACCACAAGATGTGCATGCAAATGGTGCTTTTTGCAGAACGCGCACGTGGATTTCTACCAAACGACGTGCTAAGCATGCCGATTCTGCTCTTTTTAGCACCCGCGCACGGATTTGTGCGAAAACGCGTTTAAGCATGCACATGCATCTTTTGGTAGACGCGGATGAAGTTTTCTGCAAACCACAAGATGTGCATGCAAATGGTGCTTTTGGCAGAACGCGCACGTGGATGTCCATCAAAACGACGTGCTAAGCATGCCGATGCTGCTCTTTTTAGCACCCGCGCACGCATTTGTGCGAAAACGCGTTTTAAGCATGCACATGCATCTTTTGGTAGACGCGGATGAAGTTGTCTGCAAAACCACAAGATGTGCATGCAAATGGTGCTTTTTGCAGAACGCGCTCGTGGATTTCTACCAAACGACGTGCAAAGCATGCCGATGCTGCTCTTTTTAGCACCCGCGCACGCATTTGTGCGAAAACGCGTTTTAAGCATGCACATGCATCTTTTGGTAGACGCGGATGAAGTTTTCTGCAAAACCACAAGATGTGCTTTTTAACGCGCTCGTGGATTTCTACCAAACGACGTGCTAAGCATGCCGATGCTGCTCTTTTTAGCACTCGCGCACGCATTTGTGCGAAAACGCGTTTTTAAGCATGCACATGCATCTTTTGGTAGACGCGGATGAAGTTTTCTGCAAAACCACAAGATGTGCATGCAAATGGTGCTTTGTGCAGAACGCGCACGTGGATTTCTACAAACGACGTGCTAAGCATGCCGATGCTGCTCTTTTAGCACTCGCGCACCGCATTTGTGCGAAAACGCGTTTTAAGCATGCACATGCATCTTTTGGTAGACGCGGATGAAGTTTTCTGCAAAACCACAAGATGTGCATGCAAATGGTGCTTTTTGCAGAACGCGCACGTGGATTTCTACCAAACGACGTGCTAAGCATGCCGATGCTGCTCTTTTTAGCACCCGCGCACGG
This sequence comes from Dermacentor andersoni, assembly GCF_023375885.2. Lineage (NCBI taxonomy): Eukaryota > Metazoa > Arthropoda > Arachnida > Ixodida > Ixodidae > Dermacentor > Dermacentor andersoni. The sequence continues at coordinate 106,256 of NW_027314775.1, forward strand.
ATTTGTGCGAAAACGCGTTTTAAGCATGCACATGCATCTTTTGGTAGACGCGGATGAAGTTTTCTGCAAAACCACAAGATGTGCATGCAAATGGTGCTCTTGGCAGAACGCGCACGGGATTTCTACCAAACGACGTGCAAAGCATGCCGATGCTGCTCTTTTTAGCACCCGCGCACGGATTTGTGCGAAAACGCGTTTTAAGCATGCACATGCATCTTTTGGTAGACGCGGATGAAGTTTTCTGCAAAACCACAAGATGTGCATGCAAATGGTGCTTTTGGCAGAACGCGCACGTGGATTTCTACCAAACGACGTGCAAAGCATGCCGATGCTGCTCTTTTTAGCACCCGCGCACGCATTTGTGCGAAAACGCGTTTTAAGCATGGCACATGCATCTTTTGGTAGACGCGGATGAAGTTTTCTGCAAAACCACAAGATGTGCATGCAAATGGTGCTTTTGGCAGAACGCGCACGTGGATGTCCATCAAACGACGTGCTAAGCATGCCGATGCTGCTCTTTTTAGCACCCGCGCACGCATTTGTGCGAAAACGCGTTTTAAGCATGCACATGCATCTTTTGGTAGACGCGGATGAAGTTTTCTGCAAACCACAAGATGTGCATGCAAATGGTGCTTTTTGCAGAAACGCGCTCGTGGATTCCTACCAAACGACGTGCAAAGCATGCCGATGCTGCTCTTTTTAGCACCCGCGCACGCATTTGTGCGAAAACGCGTTTTAAGCATGCACATGCATCTTTGGTAGACGCGGATGAAGTTTTCTGCAAAACCACAAGATGTGCATGCAAATGGTGCTTTTTGCAGAACGCGCACGTGGATTTCTACCAAACGACGTGCAAAGCATGCCGATGCTGCTCTTTTTAGCACCCGCGCACGCATTTGTGCGAAAACGCGTTTTAAGCATGCACATGCATCTTTTGGTAGACGCGGATGAAGTTTTCTGCAAAACCACAAGATGTGCATGCAAATGGTGCTTTTTAACGCGCTCGTGGATTTCTACCAAACGACGTGCTAAGCATGCCGATGCTGCTCTTTTAGCACTCGCGCACGCATTTGTGCGAAAACGCGTTTTAAGCATGCACATGCATCTTTTGGTAGACGCGGATGAAGTTTTCTGCAAAACCACAAGATGTGCATGCAAATGGTGCTTTGTGCAGAACGCGCACGTGGATTTCTACCAAACGACGTGCTAAGCATGCCGATGCTGCTCTTTTTAGCACTCGCGCACGCAATTTGTGCGAAAACGCGTTTTAAGCATGCACATGCATCTTTTGGTAGACGCGGATGAAGTTTTCTGCAAAACCACAAGATGTGCATGCAAATGGTGCTTTTTGCAGAACGCGCACGTGGATTTCTACCAAACGACGTGCTAAGCATGCCGATGCTGCTCTTTTTAGCACTCGCGCACGCATTTGTGCGAAAACGCGTTTTAAGCATGCACATGCATCTTTTGGTATACGCGGATGAAGTTTTCTGCAAAACCACAAGATGTGCATGCAAATGGTGCTTTGTGCAGAACGCGCACGTGGATTTCTACCAAACGACGTGCTAAGCATGCCGATGCTGCTCTTTTTAGCACTCGCGCACGCATTTGTGCGAAAACGCGTTTTAAGCATGCACATGCATCTTTTGGTAGACGCGGATGAAGTTTTCTGCAAAAACCACAAGATGTGCATGCAAATGGTGCTTTTTGCAGAACGCGCACGTGGATTTCTACCAAACGACGTGCTAAGCATGCCGATGCTGCTCTTTTTAGCACCCGCGCACGGATTTGTGCGAAAACGCGTTTTAAGCATGCACATGCATCTTTTGGTAGACGCGGATGAAGTTTTCTGCAAAACCACAAGATGTGCATGCAAATGGTGCTTTTGGCAGAACGCGCACGTGGATTTCTACCAAACGACGTGCAAAGCATGCCGATGCTGCTCTTTTTAGCACCCGCGCACGGATTTGTGCGAAAACGCGTTTTAAGCATGCACATGCATCTTTTGGTAGACGCGGATGAAGTTTTCTGCAAAACCACAAGATGTGCATGCAAATGGTGCTTTTGGCAGAACGCGCACGTGGATTTCTACCAAACGACGTGCAAAGCATGCCGATGCTGCTCTTTTTAGCACCCGCGCACGCATTTGTGCGAAAACGCGTTTTAAGCATGCACATGCATCTTTTGGTAGACGCGGATGAAGTTTTCTGCAAAACCACAAGATGTGCATGCAAATGGTGCTTTTTGCAGAACGCGCTCGTGGATTTCTACCAAACGACGTGCTAAGCATGCCGATGCTGCTCTTTTTAGCACTCGCGCACGCATTTGTGCGAAAACGCGTTTTAAGCATGCACATGCATCTTTTGGTAGACGCGGATGAAGTTTTCTGCAAAACCACAAGATGTGCATGCAAATCGTGCTTTTTGCAGAACGCGCACGTGGATTTCTACCAAACGACGTGCTAAGCATGCCGATGCTGCTCTTTTTAGCACCCGCGCACGGATTTGTGCGAAAACGCGTTTTAAGCATGCACATGCATCTATTGGTAGACGCGGATGAAGTTTTCTGCAAAACCACAAGATGTGCATGCAAATGGTGCTTTTTGCAGAACGCGCACGTGGATTTCTACCAAACGACGTGCTAAGCATGCCGATGCTACTCTTTTTAGCACCCGCGCACGGATTTGTGCGAAAACGCGTTTTAAGCATGCACATGCATCTTTTGGTAGACGCGGATGAAGTTTTCTGCAAAACCACAAGATGTGCATGCAAATGGTGCTTTTGGCAGAACACGCACGTGGATTTCTACCAAACGATGTGCTAAGCATGCCGATGCTGCTCTTTTTAGCACCCGCGCACGGATTTGTCCGAAAACGCGTTTTAAGCATGCACATGCATCTTTTGGTAGACGCGGATGAAGTTTTCTGCAAAACCACAAGATGTGCATGCAAATCGTGCTTTTTGCAGAACGCGCACGTGGATTTCTACCAAACGACGTGCTAAGCATGCCGAAGCTGCTCTTTTTAGCACCCGCGCACGGATTTGTGCGAAAACGCGTTTTAAGCATGCACATGCATCTTTTGGTAGACGCGGATGAAGTTTTCTGCAAAACCACAAGATGTGCATGCAAATGGTGCTTTTTGCAGAACGCGCACGTGGATTTCTACCAAACGACGTGCTAAGCATGCCGATGCTGCTCTTTTTAGCACCCGCGCACGGATTTGTGCGAAAACGCGTTTTAAGCATGCACATGCATCTTTTGGTAGACGCGGATGAAGTTTTCTGCAAAACGACAAGATGTGCATGCAAATGGTGCTTTTTGCAAAACGCGCACGTGGATTTCTACCAAACGACGTGCTAAGCATGCCGATGCTGCTCTTTTTAGCACCCGCGCACGCATTTGTGCGAAAACGCGTTTTAAGCATGCACATGCATCTTTTGGTAGACGCGGATGAAGTTTTCTGCAAAACCACAAGATGTGCATGCAAATGGTGCTTTTTGCAGAACGCGCACGTGGATTTCTACCAAACGACGTGCTAAGCATGCCGATGCTGCTCTTTTTAGCACCCGCGCACGCATTTGTGCGAAAACGCGTTTTAAGCATGCACATGCATCTTTTGGTAGACGCGGATGAAGTTTTCTGCAAAACCACAATATGTGCATGCAAATGGTGCTTTTTGCAGAACGCGCACGTGGATTTCTACCAAACGACGTGCTAAGCTTGCCGATGCTGCTCTTTTTAGCACCCGCGCACGGATTTGTGCGAAAACGCGTTTTAAGCATGCACATGCATCTTTTGGTAGACGCGGATGAAGTTTTCTGCAAAACCACAAGATGTGCATGCAAATGGTGCTTTTTGCAGAACGGGCACGTGGATTTCTACCAAACGACGTGCTAAGCATGCCGATGCTGCTCTTTTTAGCACCCGCGCACGGATTTGTGCGAAAACGCGTTTTAAGCATGCACATGCATCTTTCGGTAGACGCGGATGGTTTTCTGCAAAACCACAAGATGTGCATGCAAATGGTGCTTTTTGCAGAACGCGCACGTGGATTTCTACCAAACGACGTGCTAAGCATGCCGATCTGCTCTTTTTAGCACCCGCGCACGCATTTGTGCGAGAACGCGTTTTAAGCATGCACATGCATCTTTTGGTAGACGCGGATGAAGTTTTCTGCAAAACCACAAGATGTGCATGCAAATGGTGCTTTTTGCAAAACGCGCACGTGGATTTCTACCAAACGACGTGCTAAGCATGCCGATGCTGCTCTTTTTAGCACCCGCGCACGCATTTGTGCGAAAACGCGTTTTAAGCATGCACATGCATCTTTTGGTCGACGCGGATGAAGTTTTCTGCAAAACCACAAGATGTGCATGCAAATGGTGCTTTTGGCAGAACGCGCACGTGGATGTCCATCAAACGACGTGCTAAGCATGCCGATGCTGCTCTTTTTAGCACCCGCGCACGCATTTGTGCGAAAACGCGTTTTAAGCATGCACATGCATCTTTTGGTAGACGCGGATGAAGTTTTCTGCAAAACCACAAGATGTGCATGCAAATGGTGCTTTTTGCAGAACGCGCTCGTGGATTTCTACCAAACGACGTGCAAAGCATGCCGATGCTGCTCTTTTTAGCACCCGCGCACGCATTTGTGCGAAAACGCGTTTTAAGCATGCACATGCATCTTTTGGTAGACGCGGATGAAGTTTTCTGCAAAACCACAAGATGTGCATGCAAATGGTGCTTTTTAACGCGCTCGTGGATTTCTACCAAACGACGTGCTAAGCATGCCGATGCTGCTCTTTTTAGCACTCGCGCACGCATTTGTGCGAAAACGCGTTTTAAGCATGCACATGCATCTTTTGGTAGACGCGGATGAAGTTTTCTGCAAAACCACAAGATGTGCATGCAAATGGTGCTTTGTGCAGAACGCGCACGTGGATTTCTACCAAACGACGTGCTAAGCATGCCGATGCTGCTCTTTTTAGCACTCGCGCACGCATTTGTGCGAAAACGCGTTTTAAGCATGCACATGCATCTTTTGGTAGACGCGGATGAAGTTTTCTGCAATACCACAAGATGTGCATGCAAATGGTGCTTTTTGCAGAACGCGCACGTGGATTTCTACCAAACGACGTGCTAAGCTTGCCGATGCTGCTCTTTTTAGCACCCGCGCACGGATTTGTGCGAAAACGCGTTTTAAGCATGCACATGCATCTTTTGGTAGACGCGGATGAAGTTTTCTGCAAAACCACAAGATGTGCATGCAAATGGTGCTTTTTGCAGAACGGGCACGTGGATTTCTACCAAACGACGTGCTAAGCATGCCGATGCTGCTCTTTTTAGCACCCGCGCACGGATTTGTGCGAAAACGCGTTTTAAGCATGCACATGCATCTTTCGGTAGACGCGGATGGTTTTCTGCAAAACCACAAGATGTGCATGCAAATGGTGCTTTTTGCAGAACGCGCACGTGGATTTCTACCAAACGACGTGCTAAGCATGCCGATCTGCTCTTTTTAGCACCCGCGCACGCATTTGTGCGAGAACGCGTTTTAAGCATGCACATGCATCTTTTGGTAGACGCGGATGAAGTTTTCTGCAAAACCACAAGATGTGCATGCAAATGGTGCTTTTTGCAAAACGCGCACGTGGATTTCTACCAAACGACGTGCTAAGCATGCCGATGCTGCTCTTTTTAGCACCCGCGCACGCATTTGTGCGAAAACGCGTTTTAAGCATGCACATGCATCTTTTGGTCGACGCGGATGAAGTTTTCTGCAAAACCACAAGATGTGCATGCAAATGGTGCTTTTTGCAGAACGCGCACGTGGATTTCTACCAAACGACGTGCTAAGCATGCCGATGCTGCTCTTTTTAGCACCCGCGCACGGATTTGTGCGAAAACGCGTTTTAAGCATGCACATGCATCTTTTGGTAGACGCGGATGAAGTTTTCTGCAAAACCACAAGATGTGCATGCAAATGGTGCTTTTGGCAGAACGCGCACGTGGATGTCCATCAAACGACGTGCTAAGCATGCCGATGCTGCTCTTTTTAGCACCCGCGCACGCATTTGTGCGAAAACGCGTTTTAAGCATGCACATGCATCTTTTGGTAGACGCGGATGAAGTTTTCTGCAAAACCACAAGATGTGCATGCAAATGGTGCTTTTTGCAGAACGCGCTCGTGGATTTCTACCAAACGACGTGCAAAGCATGCCGATGCTGCTCTTTTTAGCACCCGCGCACGCATTTGTGCGAAAACGCGTTTTAAGCATGCACATGCATCTTTTGGTAGACGCGGATGAAGTTTTCTGCAAAACCACAAGATGTGCATGCAAATGGTGCTTTTTAACGCGCTCGTGGATTTCTACCAAACGACGTGCTAAGCATGCCGATGCTGCTCTTTTTAGCACTCGCGCACGCATTTGTGCGAAAACGCGTTTTAAGCATGCACATGCATCTTTTGGTAGACGCGGATGAAGTTTTCTGCAAAACCACAAGATGTGCATGCAAATGGTGCTTTGTGCAGAACGCGCACGTGGATTTCTACCAAACGACGTGCTAAGCATGCCGATGCTGCTCTTTTTAGCACTCGCGCACGCATTTGTGCGAAAACGCGTTTTAAGCATGCACATGCATCTTTTGGTAGACGCGGATGAAGTTTTCTGCAAAACCACAAGATGTGCATGCAAATGGTGCTTTTTGCAGAACGCGCACGTGGATTTCTACCAAACGACGTGCTAAGCTTGCCGATGCTGCTCTTTTTAGCACCCGCGCACGGATTTGTGCGAAAACGCGTTTTAAGCATGCACATGCATCTTTTGGTAGACGCGGATGAAGTTTTCTGCAAAACCACAAGATGTGCATGCAAATGGTGCTTTTTGCAGAACGGGCACGTGGATTTCTACCAAACGACGTGCTAAGCATGCCGATGCTGCTCTTTTTAGCACCCGCGCACGGATTTGTGCGAAAACGCGTTTTAAGCATGCACATGCATCTTTCGGTAGACGCGGATGGTTTTCTGCAAAACCACAAGATGTGCATGCAAATGGTGCTTTTTGCAGAACGCGCACGTGGATTTCTACCAAACGACGTGCTAAGCATGCCGATCTGCTCTTTTTAGCACCCGCGCACGCATTTGTGCGAGAACGCGTTTTAAGCATGCACATGCATCTTTTGGTAGACGCGGATGAAGTTTTCTGCAAAACCACAAGATGTGCATGCAAATGGTGCTTTTTGCAAAACGCGCACGTGGATTTCTACCAAACGACGTGCTAAGCATGCCGATGCTGCTCTTTTTAGCACCCGCGCACGCATTTGTGCGAAAACGCGTTTTAAGCATGCACATGCATCTTTTGGTAGACGCGGATGAAGTTTTCTGCAAAACCACAAGATGTGCATGCAAATGGTGCTTTTTGCAGAACGCGCACGTGGATTTCTACCAAACGACGTGCTAAGCATGCCGATGCTGCTCTTTTTAGCACCCGCGCACGGATTTGTGCGAAAACGCGTTTTAAGCATGCACATGCATCTTTTGGTAGACGCGGATGAAGTTTTCTGCAAAACCACAAGATGTGCATGCAAATGGTGCTTTTGGCAGAACGCGCACGTGGATGTCCATCAAACGACGTGCTAAGCATGCCGATGCTGCTCTTTTTAGCACCCGCGCACGCATTTGTGCGAAAACGCGTTTTAAGCATGCACATGCATCTTTTGGTAGACGCGGATGAAGTTTTCTGCAAAACCACAAGATGTGCATGCAAATGGTGCTTTTTGCAGAACGCGCTCGTGGATTTCTACCAAACGACGTGCAAAGCATGCCGATGCTGCTCTTTTTAGCACCCGCGCACGCATTTGTGCGAAAACGCGTTTTAAGCATGCACATGCATCTTTTGGTAGACGCGGATGAAGTTTTCTGCAAAACCACAAGATGTGCATGCAAATGGTGCTTTTTAACGCGCTCGTGGATTTCTACCAAACGACGTGCTAAGCATGCCGATGCTGCTCTTTTTAGCACTCGCGCACGCATTTGTGCGAAAACGCGTTTTAAGCATGCACATGCATCTTTTGGTAGACGCGGATGAAGTTTTCTGCAAAACCACAAGATGTGCATGCAAATGGTGCTTTGTGCAGAACGCGCACGTGGATTTCTACCAAACGACGTGCTAAGCATGCCGATGCTGCTCTTTTTAGCACTCGCGCACGCATTTGTGCGAAAACGCGTTTTAAGCATGCACATGCATCTTTTGGTAGACGCGGATGAAGTTTTCTGCAAAACCACAAGATGTGCATGCAAATGGTGCTTTTTGCAGAACGCGCACGTGGATTTCTACCAAACGACGTGCTAAGCATGCCGATGCTGCTCTTTTTAGCACCCGCGCACGGATTTGTGCGAAAACGCGTTTTAAGCATGCACATGCATCTTTTGGTAGACGCGGATGAAGTTTTCTGCAAAACCACAAGATGTGCATGCAAATGCTGCTTTTGGCAGAACGCGCACGTGGATTTCTACCAAACGACGTGCAAAGCATGCCGATGCTGCTCTTTTTAGCACCCGCGCACGGATTTGTGCGAAAACGCGTTTTAAGCATGCACATGCATCTTTTGGTAGACGCGGATGAAGTTTTCTGCAAAACCACAAGATGTGCATGCAAATGGTGCTTTTGGCAGAACGCGCACGTGGATTTCTACCAAACGACGTGCAAAGCATGCCGATGCTGCTCTTTTTAGCACCCGCGCACGCATTTGTGCGAAAACGCGTTTTAAGCATGCACATGCATCTTTTGGTAGACGCGGATGAAGTTTTCTGCAAAACCACAAGATGTGCATGCAAATGGTGCTTTTTGCAGAACGCGCTCGTGGATTTCTACCCAAACGACGTGCTAAGCATGCCGATACTGCTCTTTTTAGCACCCGCGCACGGATTTGTGCGAAAACGCGTTTTAAGCATGCACATGCATCTTTTGGTAGACGCGGATGAAGTTTTCTGCAAAACCACAAGATGTGCATGCAAATGGTGCTTTTGGCAGAACGCGCACGTGGATTTCTACCAAACGATGTGCTAAGCATGCCGATGCTGCTCTTTTTAGCACCCGCGCACGGATTTGTGCGAAAACGCGTTTTAAGCATGCACATGCATCTTTTGGTAGACGCGGATGAAGTTTTCTGCAAAACCACAAGATGTGCATGCAAATGGTGCTTTTTGCAGAACGCGCACGTGGATTTCTACCAAACGACGTGCTAAGCATGCCGATCTGCTCTTTTTAGCACCCGCGCACGCATTTGTGCGAGAACGCGTTTTAAGCATGCACATGCATCTTTTGGTAGACGCGGATGAAGTTTTCTGCAAAACCACAAGATGTGCATGCAAATGGTGCTTTTTGCAAAACGCGCACGTGGATTTCTACCAAACGACGTGCTAAGCATGCCGATGCTGCTCTTTTTAGCACCCGCGCACGCATTTGTGCGAAAACGCGTTTTAAGCATGCACATGCATCTTTTGGTAGACGCGGATGAAGTTTTCTGCAAAACCACAAGATGTGCATGCAAATGGTGCTTTTTGCAGAACGCGCTCGTGGATTTCTACCAAACGACGTGCAAAGCATGCCGATGCTGCTCTTTTTAGCACCCGCGCACGCATTTGTGCGAAAACGCGTTTTAAGCATGCACATGCATCTTTTGGTAGACGCGGATGAAGTTTTCTGCAAAACCACAAGATGTGCATGCAAATGGTGCTTTTTAACGCGCTCGTGGATTTCTACCAAACGACGTGCTAAGCATGCCGATGCTGCTCTTTTTAGCACTCGCGCACGCATTTGTGCGAAAACGCGTTTTAAGCATGCACATGCATCTTTTGGTAGACGCGGATGAAGTTTTCTGCAAAACCACAAGATGTGCATGCAAATGGTGCTTTTTGCAGAACGCGCACGTGGATTTATACCAAACGACGTGCTAAGCATGCCGATGCTGCTCTTTTTAGCACCCGCGCACGGATTTGTGCGAAAACGCGTTTTAAGCATGCACATGCATCTTTTGGTAGACGCGGATGACGTTTTCTGCAAAACCACAAGATGTGCATGCAAATGGTGCTTTTGGCAGAACGCGCACGTGGATTTCTACCAAACGACGTGCAAAGCATGCCGATGCTGCTCTTTTTAGCACCCGCGCACGCATTTGTGCGAAAACGCGTTTTAAGCATGCACATGCATCTTTTGGTAGACGCGGATGAAGTTTGCTGCAAAACCACAAGATGTGCATGCAAATGGTGCTTTTTGCAGAACGCGCTCGTGGATTTCTACCAAACGACGTGCTAAGCATGCCGATGCTGCTCTTTTTAGCACTCGCGCACGCATTTGTGCGAAAACGCGTTTTAAGCATGCACATGCATCTTTTGGTAGACGCGGATGAAGTTTTCTGCAAAACCACAAGATGTGCATGCAAATCGTGCTTTTTGCAGAACGCGCACGTGGATTTCTACCAAACGACGTGCTAAGCATGCCGATGCTGCTCTTTTTAGCACCCGCGCACGGATTTGTGCGAAAACGCGTTTTAAGCATGCACATGCATCTATTGGTAGACGCGGATGAAGTTTTCTGCAAAACCACAAGATGTGCATGCAAATGGTGCTTTTTGCAGAACGCGCACGTGGATTTCTACCAAACGACGTGCTAAGCATGCCGATGCTGCTCTTTTTAGCACCCGCGCACGGATTTGTGCGAAAACGCGTTTTAAGCATGCACATGCATCTTTTGGTAGACGCGGATGAAGTTTTCTGCAAAACCACAAGATGTGCATGCAAATGGTGCTTTTGGCAGAACGCGCACGTGGATTTCTACCAAACGATGTGCTAAGCATGCCGATGCTGCTCTTTTTAGCACCCGCGCACGGATTTGTGCGAAAACGCGTTTTAAGCATGCACATGCATCTTTTGGTAGACGCGGATGAAGTTTTCTGCAAAACCACAAGATGTGCATGCAAATGGTGCTTTTTGCAGAACGCGCTCGTGGATTTCTACCAAACGACGTGCAAAGCATGCCGATGCTGCTCTTTTTAGCACCCGCGCACGCATTTGTGCGAAAACGCGTTTTAAGCATGCACATGCATCTTTTGGTAGACGCGGATGAAGTTTTCTGCAAAACCACAAGATGTGCATGCAAATGGTGCTTTTTAACGCGCTCGTGGATTTCTACCAAACGACGTGCTAAGCATGCCGATGCTGCTCTTTTTAGCACTCGCGCACGCATTTGTGCGAAAACGCGTTTTAAGCATGCACATGCATCTTTTGGTAGACGCGGATGAAGTTTTCTGCAAAACCACAAGATGTGCATGCAAATGGTGCTTTTTAACGCGCTCGTGGATTTCTACCAAACGACGTGCTAAGCATGCCGATGCTGCTCTTTTTAGCACTCGCGCACGCATTTGTGCGAAAACGCGTTTTAAGCATGCACATGCATCTTTTGGTAGACGCGGATGAAGTTTTCTGCAAAACCACAAGATGTGCATGCAAATGGTGCTTTTTGCAGAACGCGCACGTGGATTTCTACCAAACGACGTGCTAAGCATGCCGATGCTGCTCTTTTTAGCACCCGCGCACGGATTTGTGCGAAAACGCGTTTTAAGCATGCACATGCATCTTTTGGTAGACGCGGATGACGTTTTCTGCAAAACCACAAGATGTGCATGCAAATGGTGCTTTTGGCAGAACGCGCACGTGGATTTCTACCAAACGACGTGCAAAGCATGCCGATGCTGCTCTTTTTAGCACCCGCGCACGCATTTGTGCGAAAACGCGTTTTAAGCATGCACATGCATCTTTTGGTAGACGCGGATGAAGTTTTCTGCAAAACCACAAGATGTGCATGCAAATGGTGCTTTTTGCAGAACGCGCTCGTGGATTTCTACCAAACGACGTGCTAAGCATGCCGATGCTGCTCTTTTTAGCACTCGCGCACGCATTTGTGCGAAAACGCGTTTTAAGCATGCACATGCATCTTTTGGTAGACGCGGATGAAGTTTTCTGCAAAACCACAAGATGTGCATGCAAATCGTGCTTTTTGCAGAACGCGCACGTGGATTTCTACCAAACGACGTGCTAAGCATGCCGATGCTGCTCTTTTTAGCACCCGCGCACGGATTTGTGCGAAAACGCGTTTTAAGCATGCACATGCATCTTTTGGTAGACGCGGATGAAGTTTTCTGCAAAACCACAAGATGTGCATGCAAATGATGCTTTTGGCAGAACGCGCACGTGGATTTCTACCAAACGACGTGCTAAGCATGCCAATGCTGCTCTTTTTAGCACCCGCGCACGCATTTGTGCGAAAACGCGATTTAAGCATGCACATGCATCTTTTGGTAGACGCGGATGAAGTTTTCTGCAAAACCACAAGATGTGCATGCAAATGGTGCTTTTGGCAGAACGCGCACGTGGATTTCTACCAAACGACGTGCTAAGCATGCCGATGCTGCTCTTTTTAGCACCCGCGCACGCATTTGTGCGAAAACGCGTTTTAAGCATGCACATGCATCTTTTGGTAGACGCGGATGAAGTTTTCTGCAAAACCACAAGATGTGCATGCAAATGGTGCTTTTTGCAGAACGCGCACGTGGATTTCTACCAAACGACGTGCTAAGCTTGCCGATGCTGCTCTTTTTAGCACCCGCGCACGGATTTGTGCGAAAACGCGTTTTAAGCATGCACATGCATCTTTTGGTAGACGCGGATGAAGTTTTCTGCAAAACCACAAGATGTGCATGCAAATGGTGCTTTTTGCAGAACGGGCACGTGGATTTCTACCAAACGACGTGCTAAGCATGCCGATGCTGCTCTTTTTAGCACCCGCGCACGGATTTGTGCGAAAACGCGTTTTAAGCATGCACATGCATCTTTCGGTAGACGCGGATGGTTTTCTGCAAAACCACAAGATGTGCATGCAAATGGTGCTTTTTGCAGAACGCGCACGTGGATTTCTACCAAACGACGTGCTAAGCATGCCGATCTGCTCTTTTTAGCACCCGCGCACGCATTTGTGCGAGAACGCGTTTTAAGCATGCACATGCATCTTTTGGTAGACGCGGATGAAGTTTTCTGCAAAACCACAAGATGTGCATGCAAATGGTGCTTTTTGCAAAACGCGCACGTGGATTTCTACCAAACGACGTGCTAAGCATGCCGATGCTGCTCTTTTTAGCACCCGCGCACGCATTTGTGCGAAAACGCGTTTTAAGCATGCACATGCATCTTTTGGTCGACGCGGATGAAGTTTTCTGCAAAACCACAAGATGTGCATGCAAATGGTGCTTTTTGCAGAACGCGCACGTGGATTTCTACCAAACGACGTGCTAAGCATGCCGATGCTGCTCTTTTTAGCACCCGCGCACGGATTTGTGCGAAAACGCGTTTTAAGCATGCACATGCATCTTTTGGTAGACGCGGATGAAGTTTTCTGCAAAACCACAAGATGTGCATGCAAATGGTGCTTTTGGCAGAACGCGCACGTGGATGTCCATCAAACGACGTGCTAAGCATGCCGATGCTGCTCTTTTTAGCACCCGCGCACGCATTTGTGCGAAAACGCGTTTTAAGCATGCACATGCATCTTTTGGTAGACGCGGATGAAGTTTTCTGCAAAACCACAAGATGTGCATGCAAATGGTGCTTTTTGCAGAACGCGCTCGTGGATTTCTACCAAACGACGTGCAAAGCATGCCGATGCTGCTCTTTTTAGCACCCGCGCACGCATTTGTGCGAAAACGCGTTTTAAGCATGCACATGCATCTTTTGGTAGACGCGGATGAAGTTTTCTGCAAAACCACAAGATGTGCATGCAAATGGTGCTTTTTAACGCGCTCGTGGATTTCTACCAAACGACGTGCTAAGCATGCCGATGCTGCTCTTTTTAGCACTCGCGCACGCATTTGTGCGAAAACGCGTTTTAAGCATGCACATGCATCTTTTGGTAGACGCGGATGAAGTTTTCTGCAAAACCACAAGATGTGCATGCAAATGGTGCTTTGTGCAGAACGCGCACGTGGATTTCTACCAAACGACGTGCTAAGCATGCCGATGCTGCTCTTTTTAGCACTCGCGCACGCATTTGTGCGAAAACGCGTTTTAAGCATGCACATGCATCTTTTGGTAGACGCGGATGAAGTTTTCTGCAAAACCACAAGATGTGCATGCAAATGGTGCTTTTTGCAGAACGCGCACGTGGATTTCTACCAAACGACGTGCTAAGCTTGCCGATGCTGCTCTTTTTAGCACCCGCGCACGGATTTGTGCGAAAACGCGTTTTAAGCATGCACATGCATCTTTTGGTAGACGCGGATGAAGTTTTCTGCAAAACCACAAGATGTGCATGCAAATGGTGCTTTTTGCAGAACGGGCACGTGGATTTCTACCAAACGACGTGCTAAGCATGCCGATGCTGCTCTTTTTAGCACCCGCGCACGGATTTGTGCGAAAACGCGTTTTAAGCATGCACATGCATCTTTCGGTAGACGCGGATGGTTTTCTGCAAAACCACAAGATGTGCATGCAAATGGTGCTTTTTGCAGAACGCGCACGTGGATTTCTACCAAACGACGTGCTAAGCATGCCGATCTGCTCTTTTTAGCACCCGCGCACGCATTTGTGCGAGAACGCGTTTTAAGCATGCACATGCATCTTTTGGTAGACGCGGATGAAGTTTTCTGCAAAACCACAAGATGTGCATGCAAATGGTGCTTTTTGCAAAACGCGCACGTGGATTTCTACCAAACGACGTGCTAAGCATGCCGATGCTGCTCTTTTTAGCACCCGCGCACGCATTTGTGCGAAAACGCGTTTTAAGCATGCACATGCATCTTTTGGTAGACGCGGATGAAGTTTTCTGCAAAACCACAAGATGTGCATGCAAATGGTGCTTTTTGCAGAACGCGCACGTGGATTTCTACCAAACGACGTGCTAAGCATGCCGATGCTGCTCTTTTTAGCACCCGCGCACGGATTTGTGCGAAAACGCGTTTTAAGCATGCACATGCATCTTTTGGTAGACGCGGATGAAGTTTTCTGCAAAACCACAAGATGTGCATGCAAATGGTGCTTTTGGCAGAACGCGCACGTGGATGTCCATCAAACGACGTGCTAAGCATGCCGATGCTGCTCTTTTTAGCACCCGCGCACGCATTTGTGCGAAAACGCGTTTTAAGCATGCACATGCATCTTTTGGTAGACGCGGATGAAGTTTTCTGCAAAACCACAAGATGTGCATGCAAATGGTGCTTTTTGCAGAACGCGCTCGTGGATTTCTACCAAACGACGTGCAAAGCATGCCGATGCTGCTCTTTTTAGCACCCGCGCACGCATTTGTGCGAAAACGCGTTTTAAGCATGCACATGCATCTTTTGGTAGACGCGGATGAAGTTTTCTGCAAAACCACAAGATGTGCATGCAAATGGTGCTTTTTAACGCGCTCGTGGATTTCTACCAAACGACGTGCTAAGCATGCCGATGCTGCTCTTTTTAGCACTCGCGCACGCATTTGTGCGAAAACGCGTTTTAAGCATGCACATGCATCTTTTGGTAGACGCGGATGAAGTTTTCTGCAAAACCACAAGATGTGCATGCAAATGGTGCTTTGTGCAGAACGCGCACGTGGATTTCTACCAAACGACGTGCTAAGCATGCCGATGCTGCTCTTTTTAGCACTCGCGCACGCATTTGTGCGAAAACGCGTTTTAAGCATGCACATGCATCTTTTGGTAGACGCGGATGAAGTTTTCTGCAAAACCACAAGATGTGCATGCAAATGGTGCTTTTTGCAGAACGCGCACGTGGATTTCTACCAAACGACGTGCTAAGCATGCCGATGCTGCTCTTTTTAGCACCCGCGCACGGATTTGTGCGAAAACGCGTTTTAAGCATGCACATGCATCTTTTGGTAGACGCGGATGAAGTTTTCTGCAAAACCACAAGATGTGCATGCAAATGGTGCTTTTGGCAGAACGCGCACGTGGATTTCTACCAAACGACGTGCAAAGCATGCCGATGCTGCTCTTTTTAGCACCCGCGCACGGATTTGTGCGAAAACGCGTTTTAAGCATGCACATGCATCTTTTGGTAGACGCGGATGAAGTTTTCTGCAAAACCACAAGATGTGCATGCAAATGGTGCTTTTGGCAGAACGCGCACGTGGATTTCTACCAAACGACGTGCAAAGCATGCCGATGCTGCTCTTTTTAGCACCCGCGCACGCATTTGTGCGAAAACGCGTTTTAAGCATGCACATGCATCTTTTGGTAGACGCGGATGAAGTTTTCTGCAAAACCACAAGATGTGCATGCAAATGGTGCTTTTTGCAGAACGCGCTCGTGGATTTCTACCAAACGACGTGCAAAGCATGCCGATGCTGCTCTTTTTAGCACCCGCGCACGCATTTGTGCGAAAACGCGTTTTAAGCATGCACATGCATCTTTTGGTAGACGCGGATGAAGTTTTCTGCAAAACCACAAGATGTGCATGCAAATGGTGCTTTTTAACGCGCTCGTGGATTTCTACCAAACGACGTGCTAAGCATGCCGATGCTGCTCTTTTTAGCACTCGCGCACGCATTTGTGCGAAAACGCGTTTTAAGCATGCACATGCATCTTTTGGTAGACGCGGATGAAGTTTTCTGCAAAACCACAAGATGTGCATGCAAATGGTGCTTTGTGCAGAACGCGCACGTGGATTTCTACCAAACGACGTGCTAAGCATGCCGATGCTGCTCTTTTTAGCACTCGCGCACGCATTTGTGCGAAAACGCGTTTTAAGCATGCACATGCATCTTTTGGTAGACGCGGATGAAGTTTTCTGCAAAACCACAAGATGTGCATGCAAATGGTGCTTTTTGCAGAACGCGCACGTGGATTTCTACCAAACGACGTGCTAAGCTTGCCGATGCTGCTCTTTTTAGCACCCGCGCACGGATTTGTGCGAAAACGCGTTTTAAGCATGCACATGCATCTTTTGGTAGACGCGGATGAAGTTTTCTGCAAAACCACAAGATGTGCATGCAAATGGTGCTTTTTGCAGAACGGGCACGTGGATTTCTACCAAACGACGTGCTAAGCATGCCGATGCTGCTCTTTTTAGCACCCGCGCACGGATTTGTGCGAAAACGCGTTTTAAGCATGCACATGCATCTTTCGGTAGACGCGGATGGTTTTCTGCAAAACCACAAGATGTGCATGCAAATGGTGCTTTTTGCAGAACGCGCACGTGGATTTCTACCAAACGACGTGCTAAGCATGCCGATCTGCTCTTTTTAGCACCCGCGCACGCATTTGTGCGAGAACGCGTTTTAAGCATGCACATGCATCTTTTGGTAGACGCGGATGAAGTTTTCTGCAAAACCACAAGATGTGCATGCAAATGGTGCTTTTTGCAAAACGCGCACGTGGATTTCTACCAAACGACGTGCTAAGCATGCCGATGCTGCTCTTTTTAGCACCCGCGCACGCATTTGTGCGAAAACGCGTTTTAAGCATGCACATGCATCTTTTGGTAGACGCGGATGAAGTTTTCTGCAAAACCACAAGATGTGCATGCAAATGGTGCTTTTTGCAGAACGCGCACGTGGATTTCTACCAAACGACGTGCTAAGCATGCCGATGCTGCTCTTTTTAGCACCCGCGCACGGATTTGTGCGAAAACGCGTTTTAAGCATGCACATGCATCTTTTGGTAGACGCGGATGAAGTTTTCTGCAAAACCACAAGATGTGCATGCAAATGGTGCTTTTGGCAGAACGCGCACGTGGATGTCCATCAAACGACGTGCTAAGCATGCCGATGCTGCTCTTTTTAGCACCCGCGCACGCATTTGTGCGAAAACGCGTTTTAAGCATGCACATGCATCTTTTGGTAGACGCGGATGAAGTTTTCTGCAAAACCACAAGATGTGCATGCAAATGGTGCTTTTTGCAGAACGCGCTCGTGGATTTCTACCAAACGACGTGCAAAGCATGCCGATGCTGCTCTTTTTAGCACCCGCGCACGCATTTGTGCGAAAACGCGTTTTAAGCATGCACATGCATCTTTTGGTAGACGCGGATGAAGTTTTCTGCAAAACCACAAGATGTGCATGCAAATGGTGCTTTTTAACGCGCTCGTGGATTTCTACCAAACGACGTGCTAAGCATGCCGATGCTGCTCTTTTTAGCACTCGCGCACGCATTTGTGCGAAAACGCGTTTTAAGCATGCACATGCATCTTTTGGTAGACGCGGATGAAGTTTTCTGCAAAACCACAAGATGTGCATGCAAATGGTGCTTTGTGCAGAACGCGCACGTGGATTTCTACCAAACGACGTGCTAAGCATGCCGATGCTGCTCTTTTTAGCACTCGCGCACGCATTTGTGCGAAAACGCGTTTTAAGCATGCACATGCATCTTTTGGTAGACGCGGATGAAGTTTTCTGCAAAACCACAAGATGTGCATGCAAATGGTGCTTTTTGCAGAACGCGCACGTGGATTTCTACCAAACGACGTGCTAAGCATGCCGATGCTGCTCTTTTTAGCACCCGCGCACGGATTTGTGCGAAAACGCGTTTTAAGCATGCACATGCATCTTTTGGTAGACGCGGATGAAGTTTTCTGCAAAACCACAAGATGTGCATGCAAATGGTGCTTTTGGCAGAACGCGCACGTGGATTTCTACCAAACGACGTGCAAAGCATGCCGATGCTGCTCTTTTTAGCACCCGCGCACGGATTTGTGCGAAAACGCGTTTTAAGCATGCACATGCATCTTTTGGTAGACGCGGATGAAGTTTTCTGCAAAACCACAAGATGTGCATGCAAATGGTGCTTTTGGCAGAACGCGCACGTGGATTTCTACCAAACGACGTGCAAAGCATGCCGATGCTGCTCTTTTTAGCACCCGCGCACGCATTTGTGCGAAAACGCGTTTTAAGCATGCACATGCATCTTTTGGTAGACGCGGATGAAGTTTTCTGCAAAACCACAAGATGTGCATGCAAATGGTGCTTTTTGCAGAACGCGCTCGTGGATTTCTACCAAACGACGTGCTAAGCATGCCGATGCTGCTCTTTTTAGCACCCGCGCACGGATTTGTGCGAAAACGCGTTTTAAGCATGCACATGCATCTTTTGGTAGACGCGGATGAAGTTTTCTGCAAAACCACAAGATGTGCATGCAAATGGTGCTTTTGGCAGAACGCGCACGTGGATTTCTACCAAACGATGTGCTAAGCATGCCGATGCTGCTCTTTTTAGCACCCGCGCACGGATTTGTGCGAAAACGCGTTTTAAGCATGCACATGCATCTTTTGGTAGACGCGGATGAAGTTTTCTGCAAAACCACAAGATGTGCATGCAAATGGTGCTTTTTGCAGAACGCGCACGTGGATTTCTACCAAACGACGTGCTAAGCATGCCGATCTGCTCTTTTTAGCACCCGCGCACGCATTTGTGCGAGAACGCGTTTTAAGCATGCACATGCATCTTTTGGTAGACGCGGATGAAGTTTTCTGCAAAACCACAAGATGTGCATGCAAATGGTGCTTTTTGCAAAACGCGCACGTGGATTTCTACCAAACGACGTGCTAAGCATGCCGATGCTGCTCTTTTTAGCACCCGCGCACGCATTTGTGCGAAAACGCGTTTTAAGCATGCACATGCATCTTTTGGTAGACGCGGATGAAGTTTTCTGCAAAACCACAACATGTGCATGCAAATGGTGCTTTTTGCAGAACGCGCTCGTGGATTTCTACCAAACGACGTGCAAAGCATGCCGATGCTGCTCTTTTTAGCACCCGCGCACGCATTTGTGCGAAAACGCGTTTTAAGCATGCACATGCATCTTTTGGTAGACGCGGATGAAGTTTTCTGCAAAACCACAAGATGTGCATGCAAATGGTGCTTTTTAACGCGCTCGTGGATTTCTACCAAACGACGTGCTAAGCATGCCGATGCTGCTCTTTTTAGCACTCGCGCACGCATTTGTGCGAAAACGCGTTTTAAGCATGCACATGCATCTTTTGGTAGACGCGGATGAAGTTTTCTGCAAAACCACAAGATGTGCATGCAAATGGTGCTTTTTGCAGAACGCGCACGTGGATTTATACCAAACGACGTGCTAAGCATGCCGATGCTGCTCTTTTTAGCACCCGCGCACGGATTTGTGCGAAAACGCGTTTTAAGCATGCACATGCATCTTTTGGTAGACGCGGATGACGTTTTCTGCAAAACCACAAGATGTGCATGCAAATGGTGCTTTTGGCAGAACGCGCACGTGGATTTCTACCAAACGACGTGCAAAGCATGCCGATGCTGCTCTTTTTAGCACCCGCGCACGCATTTGTGCGAAAACGCGTTTTAAGCATGCACATGCATCTTTTGGTAGACGCGGATGAAGTTTGCTGCAAAACCACAAGATGTGCATGCAAATGGTGCTTTTTGCAGAACGCGCTCGTGGATTTCTACCAAACGACGTGCTAAGCATGCCGATGCTGCTCTTTTTAGCACTCGCGCACGCATTTGTGCGAAAACGCGTTTTAAGCATGCACATGCATCTTTTGGTAGACGCGGATGAAGTTTTCTGCAAAACCACAAGATGTGCATGCAAATCGTGCTTTTTGCAGAACGCGCACGTGGATTTCTACCAAACGACGTGCTAAGCATGCCGATGCTGCTCTTTTTAGCACCCGCGCACGGATTTGTGCGAAAACGCGTTTTAAGCATGCACATGCATCTATTGGTAGACGCGGATGAAGTTTTCTGCAAAACCACAAGATGTGCATGCAAATGGTGCTTTTTGCAGAACGCGCACGTGGATTTCTACCAAACGACGTGCTAAGCATGCCGATGCTGCTCTTTTTAGCACCCGCGCACGGATTTGTGCGAAAACGCGTTTTAAGCATGCACATGCATCTTTTGGTAGACGCGGATGAAGTTTTCTGCAAAACCACAAGATGTGCATGCAAATGGTGCTTTTGGCAGAACGCGCACGTGGATTTCTACCAAACGATGTGCTAAGCATGCCGATGCTGCTCTTTTTAGCACCCGCGCACGGATTTGTGCGAAAACGCGTTTTAAGCATGCACATGCATCTTTTGGTAGACGCGGATGAAGTTTTCTGCAAAACCACAAGATGTGCATGCAAATGGTGCTTTTTGCAGAACGCGCACGTGGATTTCTACCAAACGACGTGCTAAGCATGCCGATCTGCTCTTTTTAGCACCCGCGCACGCATTTGTGCGAGAACGCGTTTTAAGCATGCACATGCATCTTTTGGTAGACGCGCATGAAGTTTTCTGCAAAACCACAAGATGTGCATGCAAATGGTGCTTTTTGCAAAACGCGCACGTGGATTTCTACCAAACGACGTGCTAAGCATGCCGATGCTGCTCTTTTTAGCACCCGCGCACGCATTTGTGCGAAAACGCGTTTTAAGCATGCACATGCATCTTTTGGTAGACGCGGATGAAGTTTTCTGCAAAACCACAAGATGTGCATGCAAATGGTGCTTTTTGCAGAACGCGCTCGTGGATTTCTACCAAACGACGTGCAAAGCATGCCGATGCTGCTCTTTTTAGCACCCGCGCACGCATTTGTGCGAAAACGCGTTTTAAGCATGCACATGCATCTTTTGGTAGACGCGGATGAAGTTTTCTGCAAAACCACAAGATGTGCATGCAAATGGTGCTTTTTAACGCGCTCGTGGATTTCTACCAAACGACGTGCTAAGCATGCCGATGCTGCTCTTTTTAGCACTCGCGCACGCATTTGTGCGAAAACGCGTTTTAAGCATGCACATGCATCTTTTGGTAGACGCGGATGAAGTTTTCTGCAAAACCACAAGATGTGCATGCAAATGGTGCTTTTTGCAGAACGCGCACGTGGATTTCTACCAAACGACGTGCTAAGCATGCCGATGCTGCTCTTTTTAGCACCCGCGCACGGATTTGTGCGAAAACGCGTTTTAAGCATGCACATGCATCTTTTGGTAGACGCGGATGACGTTTTCTGCAAAACCACAAGATGTGCATGCAAATGGTGCTTTTGGCAGAACGCGCACGTGGATTTCTACCAAACGACGTGCAAAGCATGCCGATGCTGCTCTTTTTAGCACCCGCGCACGCATTTGTGCGAAAACGCGTTTTAAGCATGCACATGCATCTTTTGGTAGACGCGGATGAAGTTTTCTGCAAAACCACAAGATGTGCATGCAAATGGTGCTTTTTGCAGAACGCGCTCGTGGATTTCTACCAAACGACGTGCTAAGCATGCCGATGCTGCTCTTTTTAGCACTCGCGCACGCATTTGTGCGAAAACGCGTTTTAAGCATGCACATGCATCTTTTGGTAGACGCGGATGAAGTTTTCTGCAAAACCACAAGATGTGCATGCAAATCGTGCTTTTTGCAGAACGCGCACGTGGATTTCTACCAAACGACGTGCTAAGCATGCCGATGCTGCTCTTTTTAGCACCCGCGCACGGATTTGTGCGAAAACGCGTTTTAAGCATGCACATGCATCTTTTGGTAGACGCGGATGAAGTTTTCTGCAAAACCACAAGATGTGCATGCAAATGATGCTTTTGGCAGAACGCGCACGTGGATTTCTACCAAACGACGTGCTAAGCATGCCAATGCTGCTCTTTTTAGCACCCGCGCACGCATTTGTGCGAAAACGCGATTTAAGCATGCACATGCATCTTTTGGTAGACGCGGATGAAGTTTTCTGCAAAACCACAAGATGTGCATGCAAATGGTGCTTTTGGCAGAACGCGCACGTGGATGTCTATCAAACGACGTGCTAAGCATGCCGATGCTGCTCTTTTTAGCACCCGCGCACGCATTTGTGCGAAAACGCGTTTTAAGCATGCACATGCATCTTTTGGTAGACGCGGATGAAGTTTTCTGCAAAACCACAAGATGTGCATGCAAATGGTGCTTTTTGCAGAACGCGCACGTGGATTTCTACCAAACGACGTGCTAAGCATGCCAATGCTGCTCTTTTTAGCACCCGCGCACGCATTTGTGCGAAAACGCGTTTTAAGCATGCACATGCATCTTTTGGTAGACGCGGATGAAGTTTTCTGCAAAACCACAAGATGTGCATGCAAATGGTGCTTTTTGCAGAACGCGCACGTGGATTTCTACCAAACGACGTGCTAAGCATGCCGATGCTGCTCTTTTTAGCACCCGCGCACGGATTTGTGCGAAAACGCGTTTTAAGCATGCACATGCATCTTTTGGTAGACGCGGATGAAGTTTTCTGCAAAACCACAAGATGTGCATGCAAATGGTGCTTTTGGCAGAACGCGCACGTGGATGTCTATCAAACGACGTGCTAAGCATGCCGATGCTGCTCTTTTTAGCACCCGCGCACAAATTTGTGCGAAAACGCGTTTTAAGCATGCACATGCATCTTTTGGTAGACGCGGATGAAGTTTTCTGCAAAACCACAAGATGTGCATGCAAATGGTGCTTTTTGCAGAACGCGCACGTGGATTTCTACCAAACGACGTGCTAAGCATGCCGATGCTGCTCTTTTTAGCACCCGCGCACGGATTTGTGCGAAAACGCGTTTTAAGCATGCACATGCATCTTTTGGTAGACGCGGATGAAGTTTTCTGCAAAACCACAAGATGTGCATGCAAATGGTGCTTTTGGCAGAACGCGCACGTGGATTTCTACCAAACGACGTGCTAAGCATGCCGATGCTGCTCTTTTTAGCACCCGCGCACGCGTTTGTGCGAAAACGCGTTTTAAGCATGCACATGCATCTTTTGGTAGACGCGGATGAAGTTTTCTGCAAAACCACAAGATGTGCATGCAAATGGTGCTTTTTGCAGAACGCGCACGTGGATTTCTACCAAACGACGTGCTAAGCATGCCGATGCTGCTCTTTTTAGCACCCGCGCACGCATTTGTGCGAAAACGCGTTTTAAGCATGCACATGCATCTTTTGGTAGACGCGGATGAAGTTTTCTGCAAAACCACAAGATGTGCATGCAAATGGTGCTTTTTGCAGAACGCGCACGTGGATTTCTACCAAACGACGTGCTAAGCTTGCCGATGCTGCTCTTTTTAGCACCCGCGCACGGATTTGTGCGAAAACGCGTTTTAAGCATGCACATGCATCTTTTGGTAGACGCGGATGAAGTTTTCTGCAAAACCACAAGATGTGCATGCAAATGGTGCTTTTGGCAGAACGCGCACGTGGATTTCTACCAAACGACGTGCTAAGCATGCCGATGCTGCTCTTTTTAGCACCCGCGCACGCATTTGTGCGAAAACGCGTTTTAAGCATGCCCATGCATCTTTTGGTAGACGCGGATGAAGTTTTCTGCAAAACCACAAGACGTGCATGCAAATGGTGCTTTTTGCAGAACGCGCACGTGGATTTCTACCAAACGACGTGCTAAGCATGCCGATGCTGCTCTTTTTAGCACCCGCGCACGGATTTGTGCGAAAACGCGTTTTAAGCATGCACATGCATCTTTTGGTAGACGCGGATGAAGTTTTCTGCAAAACCACAAGATGTGCATGCAAATGGTGCTTTTGGCAGAACGCGCACGTGGATTTCTACCAAACGACGTGCTAAGCATGCCGATGCTGCTCTTTTTAGCACCCGCGCACGCATTTGTGCGAAAACGCGTTTTAAGCATGCACATGCATCTTTTGGTAGACGCGGATGAAGTTTTCTGCAAAACCACAAGATGTGCATGCAAATGGTGCTTTTTGCAGAACGCGCTCGTGGATTTCTACCAAACGACGTGCTAAGCATGCCGATGCTGCTCTTTTTAGCACCCGCGCACGCATTTGTGCGAAAACGCGTTTTAAGCATGCACATGCATCTTTTGGTATACGCGGATGCAGTTTTCTGCAAAACCACAAGATGTGCATGCAAATGGTGCTTTTTGCAGAACGCGCACGTGGATTTCTACCAAACGACGTGCTAAGCATGCCGATGCTGCTATTTTTAGCACCCGCACACGCATTTGTGCGAAAACGCGTTTTAAGCATGCACATGCATCTTTTGGTAGACGCGGATGAAGTTTTCTGCAAAACCACAAGATGTGCATGCAAATGGTGCTTTTTGCAGAACGCGCACGTGGATTTCTACCAAACGACGTGCTAAGCATGCCGATGCTGCTCTTTTTAGCACCCGCGCACGCATTTGTGCGAAAACGCGTTTTAAGCATGCACATGCATCTTTTGGTAGACGCGGATGAAGTTTTCTGCAAAACCACAAGATGTGCATGCAAATGGTGCTTTTGGCAGAACGCGCACGTGGATTTCTACCAAACGACGTGCTAAGCATGCCAATGCAGCTCTTTTTAGCACCCGCGCACGCATTTGTGCGAAAACGCGTTTTTAGCATGCACATGCATCTTTTGGTAGACGCGGATGAAGTTTTCTGCAAAACCACAAGATGTGCATGCAAATGGTGCTTTTTGCAGAACGCGCATGTGGATTTCTACCAAACGACGTGCTAAGCATGCCGATGCTGCTCGTTTTAGCACCCGCGCACGGATTTGTGCGAAAACGCGTTTTAAGCATGCACATGCATCTTTTGGTAGACGCGGATGAAGTTTTCTGCAAAACCACAAGATGTGCATGCAAATGGTGCTTTTGGCAGAACGCGCACGTGGATGTCTATCAAACGACGTGCTAAGCATGCCGATGCTGCTCTTTTTAGCACCCGCGCACGCATTTGTGCGAAAACGCGTTTTAAGCATGCACATGCATCTTTTGGTAGACGCGGATGAAGTTTTCTGCAAAACCACAAGATGTGCATGCAAATGGTGCTTTTTGCAGAACGCGCACGTGGATTTCTAATAAACGACGTGCTAAGCATGCCGATGCTGCTCTTTTTAGCACCAGCGCACGGATTTGTGCGAAAACGCGTTTTAAGCATGCACATGCATCTTTTGGTAGACGCGGATGAAGTTTTCTGCAAAACCACAAGATGTGCATGCAAATGGTGCTTTTTGCAGAACGCGCACGTGGATTTCTACCAAACGACGTGCTAAGCATGCCGATGCTGCTCTTTTTAGCACCCGCGCACGCATTTGTGCGAAAACGCGTTTTAAGCATGCACATGCATCTTTTGGTAGACGCGGATGAAGTTTTCTGCAAAACCACAAGATGTGCATGCAAATGGTGCTTTTGGCAGAACGCGCACGTGGATTTCTACCAAACGACGTGCTAAGCATGCCGATGCTGCTCTTTTTAGCACCCGCGCACGCGTTTGTGCGAAAACGCGTTTTAAGCATGCACATGCATCTTTTGGTAGACGCGGATGAAGTTTTCTGCAAAACCACAAGATGTGCATGCAAATGGTGCTTTTTGCAGAACGCGCACGTGGATTTCTACCAAACGACGTGCTAAGCTTGCCGATGCTGCTCTTTTTAGCACCCGCGCACGGATTTGTGCGAAAACGCGTTTTAAGCATGCACATGCATCTTTTGGTAGACGCGGATGAAGTTTTCTGCAAAACCACAAGATGTGCATGCAAATGGTGCTTTTGGCAGAACGCGCACGTGGATTTCTACCAAACGACGTGCTAAGCATGCCGATGCTGCTCTTTTTAGCACCCGCGCACGCATTTGTGCGAAAACGCGTTTTAAGCATGCCCATGCATCTTTTGGTAGACGCGGATGAAGTTTTCTGCAAAACCACAAGACGTGCATGCAAATGGTGCTTTTTGCAGAACGCGCACGTGGATTTCTACCAAACGACGTGCTAAGCATGCCGATGCTGCTCTTTTTAGCACCCGCGCACGGATTTGTGCGAAAACGCGTTTTAAGCATGCACATGCATCTTTTGGTAGACGCGGATGAAGTTTTCTGCAAAACCACAAGATGTGCATGCAAATGGTGCTTTTGGCAGAACGCGCACGTGGATTTCTACCAAACGACGTGCTAAGCATGCCGATGCTGCTCTTTTTAGCACCCGCGCACGCATTTGTGCGAAAACGCGTTTTAAGCATGCACATGCATCTTTTGGTAGACGCGGATGAAGTTTTCTGCAAAACCACAAGATGTGCATGCAAATGGTGCTTTTTGCAGAACGCGCTCGTGGATTTCTACCAAACGACGTGCTAAGCATGCCGATGCTGCTCTTTTTAGCACCCGCGCACGCATTTGTGCGAAAACGCGTTTTAAGCATGCACATGCATCTTTTGGTATACGCGGATGAAGTTTTCTGCAAAACCACAAGATGTGCATGCAAATGGTGCTTTTTGCAGAACGCGCACGTGGATTTCTACCAAACGACGTGCTAAGCATGCCGATGCTGCTATTTTTAGCACCCGCGCACGCATTTGTGCGAAAACGCGTTTTAAGCATGCACATGCATCTTTTGGTAGACGCGGATGAAGTTTTCTGCAAAACCACAAGATGTGCATGCAAATGGTGCTTTTTGCAGAATGCGCACGTGGATTTCTACCAAACGACGTGCTAAGCATGCCGATGCTGCTCTTTTTAGCACCCGCGCACGCATTTGTGCGAAAACGCGTTTTAAGCATGCACATGCATCTTTTGGTAGACGCGGATGAAGTTTTCTGCAAAACCACAAGATGTGCATGCAAATGGTGCTTTTGGCAGAACGCGCACGTGGATTTCTACCAAACGACGTGCTAAGCATGCCAATGCTGCTCTTTTTAGCACCCGCGCACGCATTTGTGCGAAAACGCGTTTTTAGCATGCACATGCATCTTTTGGTAGACGCGGATGAAGTTTTCTGCAAAACCACAAGATGTGCATGCAAATGGTGCTTTTTGCAGAACGCGCATGTGGATTTCTACCAAACGACGTGCTAAGCATGCCGATGCTGCTCTTTTTAGCACCCGCGCACGGATTTGTGCGAAAACGCGTTTTAAGCATGCACATGCATCTTTTGGTAGACGCGGATGAAGTTTTCTGCAAAACCACAAGATGTGCATGCAAATGGTGCTTTTGGCAGAACGCGCACGTGGATGTCTATCAAACGACGTGCTAAGCATGCCGATGCTGCTCTTTTTAGCACCCGCGCACGCATTTGTGCGAAAACGCGTTTTAAGCATGCACATGCATCTTTTGGTAGACGCGGATGAAGTTTTCTGCAAAACCACAAGATGTGCATGCAAATGGTGCTTTTTGCAGAACGCGCACGTGGATTTCTAATAAACGACGTGCTAAGCATGCCGATGCTGCTCTTTTTAGCACCCGCGCACGGATTTGTGCGAAAACGCGTTTTAAGCATGCACATGCATCTTTTGGTAGACGCGGATAAAGTTTTCTGCAAAACCACAAGATGTGCATGCAAATGGTGCTTTTGGCAGAACGCGCACGTAGATTTCTACCAAACGACGTGCTAAGCATGCCGATGCTGCTCTTTTTAGCACCCGCGCACGCGTTTGTGCGAAAACGCGTTTTAAGCATGCACATGCATCTTTTGGTAGACGCGGATGAAGTTTTCTGCAAAACCACAAGATGTGCATGCAAATGGTGCTTTTTGCAGAACGCGCACGTGGATTTCTACCAAACGACGTGCTAAGCATGCCGATGCTGCTCTTTTTAGCACCCGCGCACGCATTTGTGCGAAAACGCGTTTTAAGCATGCACATGCATCTTTTGGTAGACGCGGATGAAGTTTTCTGCAAAACCACAAGATGTGCATGCAAATGGTGCTTTTTGCAGAACGCGCACGTGGATTTCTACCAAACGACGTGCTAAGCTTGCCGATGCTGCTCTTTTTAGCACCCGCGCACGGATTTGTGCGAAAACGCGTTTTAAGCATGCACATGCATCTTTTGGTAGACGCGGATGAAGTTTTCTGCAAAACCACAAGATGTGCATGCAAATGGTGCTTTTGGCAGAACGCGCACGTGGATTTCTACCAAACGACGTGCTAAGCATGCCGATGCTGCTCTTTTTAGCACCCGCGCACGCATTTGTGCTAAAACGCGTTTTAAGCATGCCCATGCATCTTTTGGTAGACGCGGATGAAGTTTTCTGCAAAACCACAAGACGTGCATGCAAATGGTGCTTTTTGCAGAACGCGCACGTGGATTTCTACCAAACGACGTGCTAAGCTTACCGATGCTGCTCTTTTTAGCACCCGCGCACGGATTTGTGCGAAAACGCGTTTTAAGCATGCACAGGCATCTTTTGGTAGACGCGGATGAAGTTTTCTGCAAAACCACAAGATGTGCATGCAAATGGTGCTTTTGGCAGAACGCGCCCGTGGATTTCTACCAAACGACGTGCTAAGCATGCCGATGCTGCTCTTTTTAGCACCCGCGCACGCATTTGTGCGAAAACGCGTTTTAAGCATGCACATGCATCTTTTGGTAGACGCGGATGAAGTTTTCTGCAAAACCACAAGATGTGCATGCAACTGGTGCTTTTGGCAGAACGCGCACGTGGATTTCTAGCAAACGACGTGCTAAGCATGCCGATGCTGCTCTTTTTAGCACCCGCGCACGCATTTGTGCGAAAACGCGTTTTAAGCATGTACATGCATCTTTTGGTAGACGCGGATGAAGTTTTCTGCAAAACCACAAGATGTGCATGCAAATAGTGCTTTTGGCAGAACGCGCACGTGGATTTCTACCAAACGACGTGCTAAGCATGCCGATGCTGCTCTTTTTAGCACCCGCGCACGCATTTGTGCGAGAACGCGTTTTAAGCATGCACATGCATCTTTTGGTAGACGCGGATGAAGTTTTCTGCAAAACCACAAGATGTGCATGCAAATGGTGCTTTTTGCAGAACGCGCACGTGGATTTCTACCAAACGACGTGCTAAGCATGCCGATGCTGCTCTTTTTAGCACCCGCGCACGCATTTGTGCGAAAACGCGTTTTAAGCATGGACATGCATCTTTTGGTAGACGCGGATGAAGTTTTCTGCAAAACCACAAGATGTGCATGCAAATGGTGCTTTTTGCAGAACGCGCACGTGGATTTCTACCAAACGACGTGCTAAGCATGCCGATGCTGCTCTTTTTAGCACCCGCGCACGCATTTGTGCGAAAACGCGTTTTAAGCATGCACATGCATCTTTTGGTAGACGCGGATGAAGTTTTCTGCAAAACCACAAGATGTGCATGCAAATGGTGCTTTTGGCAGAACGCGCACGTGGATTTCTACCAAACGACGTGCTAAGCATGCCGATGCTGCTCTTTTTAGCACCCGCGCACGCATTTGTGGGAAAACGCGTTTTAAGCATGCACATGCATCTTTTGGTTGACGCGGATGAAGTTTTCTGCAAAACCACAAGATGTGCATGCAAATGGTGCTTTTTGCAGAACGCGCACGTGGATTTCTACCAAACGACGTGCTAAGCATGCCGATGCTGCTCTTTTTAGCACCGCGCACGCATTTGTGCGAAAATGCGTTTTAAGCATGCACATGCATCTTTTGGTAGACGCGGATGAAGTTTTCTGCAAAACCACAAGATGTGCATGCAAATGGTGCTTTTTGCAGAACGCGCACGTGGATTTCTACCAAACGACGTGCTAAGCATGCCGATGCTGCTCTTTTTAGCACCCGCGCACGCATTTGTGCGAAAACGCGTTTTAAGCATGCACATGCATCTTTTGGTAGACGCGGATGAAGTTTTCTGCAAAACCACAAGATGTGCATGCAAATGGTGCTTTTTGCAGAACGCGCACGTGGATTTCTACCAAACGACGTGCTAAGCATGCCGATGCTGCTCTTTTTAGCACCCGCGCACGGATTTGTGCGAAAACGCGTTTTAAGCATGCACATGCATCTTTTGGTAGACGCGGATGAAGTTTTCTGCAAAACCACAAGATGTGCATGCAAATGGTGCTTTTTGCAGAACGCGCACGTGGATTTCTACCAAACGACGTGCTAAGCATGCCGATGCTGCTCTTTTTAGCACCCGCGCACGGATTTGTGCGAAAACGCGTTTTAAGCATGCACATGCATCTTTTGGTAGACGCGGATGAAGTTTTCTGCAAAACCACAAGATGTGCATGCAAATGGTGCTTTTTGCAGAACGCGCACGTGGATTTCTACCAAACGACGTGCTAAGCATGCCGATGCTGCTATATTTAGCACCCGCGCACGCATTTGTGCGAAAACGCGTTTTAAGCATGCACATGCATCTTTTGGTAGACGCGGATGAAGTTTTCTGCAAAACCACAAGATGTGCATGCAAATGGTGCTTTTTGCAGAACGCGCACGTGGATTTCTACCAAACGACGTGCTAAGCATGCCGATGCTGCTCTTTTTAGCACCCGCGCACGCATTTGTGCGAAAACGCGTTTTAAGCATGCACATGCATCTTTTGGTAGACGCGGATGAAGTTTTCTGCAAAACCACAAGATGTGCATGCAAATGGTGCTTTTGGCAGAACGCGCACGTGGATTTCTACCAAACGACGTGCTAAGCATGCCAATGCTGCTCTTTTTAGCACCCGCGCACGCATTTGTGCGAAAACGCGTTTTTAGCATGCACATGCATCTTTTGGTAGACGCGGATGGTTTTCTGCAAAACCACAAGATGTGCATGCAAATGGTGCTTTTTGCAGAACGCGCATGTGGATTTCTACCAAACGACGCGCTAACCATGCCGATGCTGCTCTTTTTAGCACCCGGGCACGGATTTGTGCGAAAACGCGTTTTAAGCATGCACATGCATCTTTTGGTAGACGCGGATGAAGTTTTCTGCAAAACCACAAGATGTGCATGCAAATGGTGCTTTTGGCAGAACGCGCACGTGGATGTCTATCAAACGACGTGCTAAGCATGCCGATGCTGCTCTTTTTAGCACCCGCGCACGCATTTGTGCGAAAACGCGTTTTAAGCATGCACATGCATCTTTTGGTAGACGCGGATGAAGTTTTCTGCAAAACCACAAGATGTGCATGCAAATGGTGCTTTTTGCAGAACGCGCACGTGGATTTCTAATAAACGACGTGCTAAGCATGCCGATGCTGCTCTTTTTAGCACCCGCGCACGCGTTTGTGCGAAAACGCGTTTTAAGCATGCACATGCATCTTTTGGTAGACGCGGATGAAGTTTTCTGCAAAACCACAAGATGTGCATGCAACTGGTGCTTTTGGCAGAACGCGCACGTGGATTTCTAGCAAACGACGTGCTAAGCATGCCGATGCTGCTCTTTTTAGCACCCGCGCACGCATTTGTGCGAAAACGCGTTTTAAGCATGCACATGCATCTTTTGGTAGACGCGGATGAAGTTTTCTGCAAAACCACAAGATGTGCATGCAAATAGTGCTTTTGGCAGAACGCGCACGTGGATTTCTACCAAACGACGTGCTAAGCATGCCGATGCTGCTCTTTTTAGCACCCGCGCACGCATTTGTGCGAGAACGCGTTTTAAGCATGCACATGCATCTTTTGGTAGACGCGGATAAAGTTTTCTGCAAAACCACAAGATGTGCATGCAAATGGTGCTTTTTGCAGAACGCGCACGTGGATTTCTACCAAACGACGTGCTAAGCATGCCGATGCTGCTCTTTTTAGCACCCGCGCACGGATTTGTGCGAAAACGCGTTTTAAGCATGCACATGCATCTTTTGGTAGACGCGGATGAAGTTTTCTGCAAAACCACAAGATGTGCATGCAAATGGTGCTTTTTGCAGAACGCGCACGTGGATTTCTACCAAACGACGTGCTAAGCATGCCGATACTGCTATTTTTAGCACCCGCGCACGGATTTGTGCGAAAACGCGTTTTAAGCATGCACATGCATCTTTTGGTAGACGCGGATGAAGTTTTCTGCAAAACCACAAGATGTGCATGCAAATGGTGCTTTTGGCAGAACGCACACGTGGATTTCTACCAAACGACGTGCTAAGCATGCCGATGCTGCTCTTTTTAGCACCCGCGCACGCATTTGTGGGAAAACGCGTTTTAAGCATGCACATGCATCTTTTGGTTGACGCGGATGAAGTTTTCTGCAAAACCACAAGATGTGCATGCAAATGGTGCTTTTGGCAGAACGCGCACGTGGATTTCTACCAAACGACGTGCTAAGCATGCCGATGCTGCTCTTTTTAGCACCCGCGCACGCATTTGTGCGAAAATGCGTTTTAAGCATGCACATGCATCTTTTGGTAGACGCGGATGAAGTTTTCTGCAAAACCACAAGATGTGCATGCAAATGGTGCTTTTTGCAGAACGCGCACGTGGATTTCTACCAAACGACGTGCTAAGCATGCCGATGCTGCTCTTTTTAGCACCCGCGCACGCATTTGTGCGAAAACGCGTTTTAAGCATGCACATGCATCTTTTGGTAGACGCGGATAAAGTTTTCTGCAAAACCACAAGATGTGCATGCAAATGGTGCTTTTTGCAGAACGCGCACGTGGATTTCTACCAAACGACGTGCTAAGCATGCCGATGCTGCTCTTTTTAGCACCCGCGCACGGATTTGTGCGAAAACGCGTTTTAAGCATGCACATGCATCTTTTGGTAGACGCGGATGAAGTTTTCTGCAAAACCACAAGATGTGCATGCAAATGGTGCTTTTGGCAGATCGCGCACGTGGATTTCTACCAAACGACGTGCTAAGCATGCCGATGCTGCTCTTTTTAGCACCCGCGCACGCATTTGTGCGAAAACGCGTTTTAAGCATGCACATGCATCTTTTGGTAGACGCGGATGAAGTTTTCTGCAAAACCACAAGATGTGCATGCAAATGGTGCTTTTAGCAGAACGCGCTCGTGGATTTCTACCAAACGACGTGCTAAGCATGCCGATGCTGCTCTTTTTAGCACCCGCGCACGCATTTGTGCGAAAACGCGTTTTAAGCATGCACATGCATCTTTTGGTAGACGCGGATGAAGTTTTCTGCAAAACCACAAGATGTGCATGCAAATGGTGCTTTTTGCAGAACGCGCACGTGGATTTCTACCAAACGACGTGCTAAGCATGCCGATGCTGCTCTTTTTAGCACCCGCGCACGGATTTGTGCGAAAACGCGTTTTAAGCATGCACATGCATCTTTTGGTAGACGCGGATGAAGTTTTCTGCAAAACCACAACATCTGCATGCAAATGGTGCTTTTGGCAGAACGCGCACGTGGATTTCTACCAAACGACGTGCTAAGCATGCCGATGCTGCTCTTTTTAGCACCCGCGCACGGATTTGTGCGAAAACGCGTTTTAAGCATGCACATGCATCTTTTGGTAGACGCGGATGAAGTTTTCTGCAAAACCACAAGATGTGCATGCAAATGGTGCTTTTGGCAGAACGCGCACGTGGATGTCCATCAAACGACGTGCTAAGCATGCCGATGCTGCTCTTTTTAGCACCCGCGCACGCATTTGTGCGAAAACGCGTTTTAAGCATGCACATGCATCTTTTGGTAGACGCGGATGAAGTTTTCTGCAAAACCACAAGATGTGCATGCAAATGGTGCTTTTTGCAGAACGCGCTCGTGGATTTCTACCAAACGACGTGCAAAGCATGCCGATGCTGCTCTTTTTAGCACCCGCGCACGCATTTGTGCGAAAACGCGTTTTAAGCATGCACATGCATCTTTTGGTAGACGCGGATGAAGTTTTCTGCAAAACCACAAGATGTGCATGCAAATGGTGCTTTTTGCAGAACGCGCTCGTGGATTTCTACCAAACGACGTGCTAAGCATGCCGATGCTGCTCTTTTTAGCACTCGCGCACGCATTTGTGCGAAAACGCGTTTTAAGCATGCACATGCATCTTTTGGTAGACGCGGATGAAGTTTTCTGCAAAACCACAAGATGTGCATGCAAATCGTGCTTTTTGCAGAACGCGCACGTGGATTTCTACCAAACGACGTGCTAAGCATGCCGATGCTGCTCTTTTTAGCACCCGCGCACGGATTTGTGCGAAAACGCGTTTTAAGC
Organism: Dermacentor andersoni; assembly: GCF_023375885.2. Taxonomy (NCBI): domain Eukaryota; kingdom Metazoa; phylum Arthropoda; class Arachnida; order Ixodida; family Ixodidae; genus Dermacentor; species Dermacentor andersoni. The sequence goes on from NW_027314775.1 coordinate 141,111, forward strand.
ATGCACATGCATCTTTTGGTAGACGCGGATGAAGTTTTCTGCAAAACCACAAGATGTGCATGCAAATGGTGCTTTTTGCAGAACGCGCTCGTGGATTTCTACCAAACGACGTGCAAAGCATGCCGATGCTGCTCTTTTTAGCACCCGCGCACGCATTTGTGCGAAAACGCGTTTTAAGCATGCACATGCATCTTTTGGTCGACGCGGTTGAAGTTTTCTGCAAAACCACAAGATGTGCATGCAAATGGTGCTTTTTGCAGAACGCGCTCGTGGATTTCTACCAAACGACGTGCTAAGCATGCCGATGCTGCTCTTTTTAGCACCCGCGCACGCATTTGTGCGAAAATGCGTTTTAAGCATGCACATGCATCTTTTGGTAGACGCGGATGAAGTTTTCTGCAAAACCACAAGATGTGCATGCAAATGGTGCTTTTTGCAGAACGCGCACGTGGATTTCTACCAAACGACGTGCTAAGCATGCCGATGCTGCTCTTTTTAGCACCCGCGCACGCATTTGTGCGAAAACGCGTTTTAAGCATGCACATGCATCTTTTGGTAGACGCGGATAAAGTTTTCTGCAAAACCACAAGATGTGCATGCAAATGGTGCTTTTTGCAGAACGCGCACGTGGATTTCTACCAAACGACGTGCTAAGCATGCCGATGCTGCTCTTTTTAGCACCCGCGCACGGATTTGTGCGAAAACGCGTTTTAAGCATGCACATGCATCTTTTGGTAGACGCGGATGAAGTTTTCTGCAAAACCACAAGATGTGCATGCAAATGGTGCTTTTGGCAGATCGCGCACGTGGATTTCTACCAAACGACGTGCTAAGCATGCCGATGCTGCTCTTTTTAGCACCCGCGCACGCATTTGTGCGAAAACGCGTTTTAAGCATGCACATGCATCTTTTGGTAGACGCGGATGAAGTTTTCTGCAAAACCACAAGATGTGCATGCAAATGGTGCTTTTAGCAGAACGCGCTCGTGGATTTCTACCAAACGACGTGCTAAGCATGCCGATGCTGCTCTTTTTAGCACCCGCGCACGCATTTGTGCGAAAATGCGTTTTAAGCATGCACATGCATCTTTTGGTAGACGCGGATGAAGTTTTCTGCAAAACCACAAGATGTGCATGCAAATGGTGCTTTTTGCAGAACGCGCACGTGGATTTCTACCAAACGACGTGCTAAGCATGCCGATGCTGCTCTTTTTAGCACCCGCGCACGGATTTGTGCGAAAACGCGTTTTAAGCATGCACATGCATCTTTTGGTAGACGCGGATGAAGTTTTCTGCAAAACCACAACATGTGCATGCAAATGGTGCTTTTGGCAGAACGCGCACGTGGATTTCTACCAAACGACGTGCTAAGCATGCCGATGCTGCTCTTTTTAGCACCCGCGCACGCATTTGTGCGAAAACGCGTTTTAAGCATGCACATGCATCTTTTGGTAGACGCGGATGAAGTTTTCTGCAAAACCACAAGATGTGCATGCAAATCGTGCTTTTTGCAGAACGCGCACGTGGATTTCTACCAAACGACGTGCTAAGCATGCCGATGCTGCTCTTTTTAGCACCCGCGCACGGATTTGTGCGAAAACGCGTTTTAAGCATGCACATGCATCTTTTGGTAGACGCGGATGAAGTTTTCTGCAAAACCACAAGATGTGCATGCAAATGGTGCTTTTTGCAGAACGCGCTCGTGGATTTCTACCAAACGACGTGCAAAGCATGCCGATGCTGCTCTTTTTAGCACCCGCGCACGCATTTGTGCGAAAACGCGTTTTAAGCATGCACATGCATCTTTTGGTCGACGCGGATGAAGTTTTCTGCAAAACCACAAGATGTGCATGCAAATGGTGCTTTTTGCAGAACGCGCTCGTGGATTTCTACCAAACGACGTGCTAAGCATGCCGATGCTGCTCTTTTTAGCACCCGCGCACGGATTTGTGCGAAAACGCGTTTTAAGCATGCACATGCATCTTTTGGTAGACGCGGATGAAGTTTTCTGCAAAACCACAAGATGTGCATGCAAATGGTGCTCTTTGCAGAACTCGCACGTGGATTTCTACCAAACGACGTGCTAAGCATGCCGATGCTGCTCTTTTTAGCACCCGCGCACGGATTTGGGCGAAAACGCATTTTAAGCATGCACATGCATCTTTTGGTAGACGCGGATGAAGTTTTCTGCAAAACCACAACATGTGCATGCAAATGGTGCTTTTGGCAGAACGCGCACGTGGATTTCTACCAAACGACGTGCTAAGCATGCCGATGCTGCTCTTTTTAGCACCCGCGCACGCATTTGTGCGAAAACGCGTTTTAAGCATGCACATGCATCTTTTGGTAGACGCGGATGAAGTTTTCTGCAAAACCACAAGATGTGCATGCAAATGGTGCTTTTTGCAGAACGCGCTCGTGGATTTCTACCAAACGACGTGCTAAGCATGCCGATGCTGCTCTTTTTAGCACCCGCACACGCATTTGTGCGAAAACGCGTTTTAAGCATGCACATGCATCTTTTGGTAGACGCGGATGAAGTTTTCTGCAAAACCATAAGATGTGCATGCAAATGGTGCTTTTTCCAGAACTCGCACGTGGATTTCTACCAAACGACGTGCTAAGCATGCCGATGCTGCTCTTTTTAGCACCCGCGCACGCATTTGTGCGAAAACGCGTTTTAAGCATGCACATGCATCTTTTGGTAGACGCGGATGAAGTTTTCTGCAAAACCACAAGATGTGCATGCAAATTGTGCTTTTTGCAGAACGCGCACGTGGATTTCTACCAAACGACGTGCTAAGCTTGCCGATGCTGCTCTTTTTAGCACCCGCGCACGGATTTGTGCGAAAACGCGTTTTAAGCATGCACATGCATCTTTTGGTAGACGCGGATGAAGTTTTCTGCAAAACCACAAGATGTGCATGCAAATGGTGCTTTTGGCAGAACGCGCACGTGGATTTCTACCAAACGACGTGCAAAGCATGCCGATGCTGCTCTTTTTAGCACCCGCGCACGCATTTGTGCGAAAACGCGTTTTAAGCATGCACATGCATCTTTTGGTAGACGCGGATGAAGTTTTCTGCAAAACCACAAGGTGTGCATGCAAATGGTGCTTTTTGCAGAACGCGCTCGTGGATTTCTACCAAACGACGTGCTAAGCATGCCGATGCTGCTCTTTTTAGCACTCGCGCACGCATTTGTGCGAAAACGCGTTTTAAGCATGCACATGCATCTTTGGGTAGACGCGGATGAAGTTTTCTGCAAAACCACAAGATGTGCATGCAAATGGTGCTTTTTGCAGAACGCGCACGTGGATTTCTACCAAACGACGTGCTAAGCATGCCGATGCTGCTCTTTTTAGCACCCGCGCACGGATTTGTGCGAAAACGCGTTTTAAGCATGCACATGCATCTTTTGGTAGACGCGGATGAAGTTTTCTGCAAAACCACAAGATGTGCATGCAAATCGTGCTTTTTGCAGAACGCGCACGTGGATTTCTACCAAACGACGTGCTAAGCATGCCGATGCTGCTCTTTTTAGCACCCGCGCACGGATTTGTGCGAAAACGCGTTTTAAGCATGCACATGCATCTATTGGTAGACGCGGATGAAGTTTTCTGCAAAACCACAAGATGTGCATGCAAATGGTGCTTTTTGCAGAACGCGCACGTGGATTTCTACCAAACGACGTGCTAAGCATGCCGATGCTACTCTTTTTAGCACCCGCGCACGGATTTGTGCGAAAACGCGTTTTAAGCATGCACATGCATCTTTTGGTAGACGCGGATGAAGTTTTCTGCAAAACCACAAGATGTGCATGCAAATGGTGCTTTTGGCAGAACACGCACGTGGATTTCTACCAAACGATGTGCTAAGCATGCCGATGCTGCTCTTTTTAGCACCCGCGCACGGATTTGTGCGAAAACGCGTTTTTAGCATGCACATGCATCTTTTGGTAGACGCGGATGAAGTTTTCTGCAAAACCACAAGATGTGCATGCAAATGGTGCTTTTTGCAGAACGCGCACGTGGATTTCTACCAAACGACGTGCTAAGCATGCCGATGCTGCTCTTTTTAGCACCCGCGCACGCATTTGTGCGAAAACGCGTTTTAAGCATGCACATGCATCTTTTGGTAGACGCGGATGAAGTTTTCTGCAAAACCACAAGATGTGCATGCAAATGGTGCTTTTTGCAGAACGCGCACGTGGATTTCTACCAAACGACGTGCTAAGCTTGCCGATGCTGCTCTTTTTAGCACCCGCGCACGGATTTGTGCGAAAACGCGTTTTAAGCATGCACATGCATCTTTTGGTAGACGCGGATGAAGTTTTCTGCAAAACCACAAGATGTGCATGCAAATGGTGCTTTTTGCAGAACGGGCACGTGGATTTCTACCAAACGACGTGCTAAGCATGCCGATGCTGCTCTTTTTAGCACCCGCGCACGGATTTGTGCGAAAACGCGTTTTAAGCATGCACATGCATCTTTCGGTAGACGCGGATGGTTTTCTGCAAAACCACAAGATGTGCATGCAAATGGTGCTTTTTGCAGAACGCGCACGTGGATTTCTACCAAACGACGTGCTAAGCATGCCGATCTGCTCTTTTTAGCACCCGCGCACGCATTTGTGCGAGAACGCGTTTTAAGCATGCACATGCATCTTTTGGTAGACGCGGATGAAGTTTTCTGCAAAACCACAAGATGTGCATGCAAATGGTGCTTTTTGCAAAACGCGCACGTGGATTTCTACCAAACGACGTGCTAAGCATGCCGATGCTGCTCTTTTTAGCACCCGCGCACGCATTTGTGCGAAAACGCGTTTTAAGCATGCACATGCATCTTTTGGTAGACGCGGATGAAGTTTTCTGCAAAACCACAAGATGTGCATGCAAATGGTGCTTTTTGCAGAACGCGCACGTGGATTTCTACCAAACGACGTGCTAAGCATGCCGATGCTGCTCTTTTTAGCACCCGCGCACGGATTTGTGCGAAAACGCGTTTTAAGCATGCACATGCATCTTTTGGTAGACGCGGATGAAGTTTTCTTCAAAACCACAAGATGTGCATGCAAATGGTGCTTTTGGCAGAACGCGCACGTGGATGTCCATCAAACGACGTGCTAAGCATGCCGATGCTGCTCTTTTTAGCACCCGCGCACGCATTTGTGCGAAAACGCGTTTTAAGCATGCACATGCATCTTTTGGTAGACGCGGATGAAGTTTTCTGCAAAACCACAAGATGTGCATGCAAATGGTGCTTTTTGCAGAACGCGCTCGTGGATTTCTACCAAACGACGTGCAAAGCATGCCGATGCTGCTCTTTTTAGCACCCGCGCACGCATTTGTGCGAAAACGCGTTTTAAGCATGCACATGCATCTTTTGGTAGACGCGGATGAAGTTTTCTGCAAAACCACAAGATGTGCATGCAAATGGTGCTTTTTAACGCGCTCGTGGATTTCTACCAAACGACGTGCTAAGCATGCCGATGCTGCTCTTTTTAGCACTCGCGCACGCATTTGTGCGAAAACGCGTTTTAAGCATGCACATGCATCTTTTGGTAGACGCGGATGAAGTTTTCTGCAAAACCACAAGATGTGCATGCAAATGGTGCTTTGTGCAGAACGCGCACGTGGATTTCTACCAAACGACGTGCTAAGCATGCCGATGCTGCTCTTTTTAGCACTCGCGCACGCATTTGTGCGAAAACGCGTTTTAAGCATGCACATGCATCTTTTGGTAGACGCGGATGAAGTTTTCTGCAAAACCACAAGATGTGCATGCAAATGGTGCTTTTTGCAGAACGCGCACGTGGATTTCTACCAAACGACGTGCTAAGCATGCCGATGCTGCTCTTTTTAGCACCCGCGCACGGATTTGTGCGAAAACGCGTTTTAAGCATGCACATGCATCTTTTGGTAGACGCGGATGAAGTTTTCTGCAAAACCACAAGATGTGCATGCAAATGGTGCTTTTGGCAGAACGCGCACGTGGATTTCTACCAAACGACGTGCAAAGCATGCCGATGCTGCTCTTTTTAGCACCCGCGCACGGATTTGTGCGAAAACGCGTTTTAAGCATGCACATGCATCTTTTGGTAGACGCGGATGAAGTTTTCTGCAAAACCACAAGATGTGCATGCAAATGGTGCTTTTGGCAGAACGCGCACGTGGATTTCTACCAAACGACGTGCAAAGCATGCCGATGCTGCTCTTTTTAGCACCCGCGCACGCATTTGTGCGAAAACGCGTTTTAAGCATGCACATGCATCTTTTGGTAGACGCGGATGAAGTTTTCTGCAAAACCACAAGATGTGCATGCAAATGGTGCTTTTTGCAGAACGCGCTCGTGGATTTCTACCAAACGACGTGCTAAGCATGCCGATGCTGCTCTTTTTAGCACTCGCGCACGCATTTGTGCGAAAACGCGTTTTAAGCATGCACATGCATCTTTTGGTAGACGCGGATGAAGTTTTCTGCAAAACCACAAGATGTGCATGCAAATGGTGCTTTTTGCAGAACGCGCACGTGGATTTCTACCAAACGACGTGCTAAGCATGCCGATGCTGCTCTTTTTAGCACCCGCGCACGCATTTGTGCGAAAACGCGTTTTAAGCATGCACATGCATCTTTTGGTAGACGCGGATGAAGTTTTCTGCAAAACCACAAGATGTGCATGCAAATGGTGCTTTTTAACGCGCTCGTGGATTTCTACCAAACGACGTGCTAAGCATGCCGATGCTGCTCTTTTTAGCACTCGCGCACGAATTTGTGCGAAAACGCGTTTTAAGCATGCACATGCATCTTTTGGTAGACGCGGATGAAGTTTTCTGCAAAACCACAAGATGTGCATGCAAATGGTGCTTTTTGCAGAACGCGCACGTGGATTTATACCAAACGACGTGCTAAGCATGCCGATGCTGCTCTTTTTAGCACCCGCGCACGGATTTGTGCGAAAACGCGTTTTAAGCATGCACATGCATCTTTTGGTAGACGCGGATGACGTTTTCTGCAAAAGCACAAGATGTGCATGCAAATGGTGCTTTTGGCAGAACGCGCACGTGGATTTCTACCAAACGACGTGCAAAGCATGCCGATGCTGCTCTTTTTAGCACCCGCGCACGCATTTGTGCGAAAACGCGTTTTAAGCATGCACATGCATCTTTTGGTAGACGCGGATGAAGTTTTCTGCAAAACCACAAGATGTGCATGCAAATGGTGCTTTTTGCAGAACGCGCTCGTGGATTTCTACCAAACGACGTGCTAAGCATGCCGATGCTGCTCTTTTTAGCACTCGCGCACGCATTTGTGCGAAAACGCGTTTTAAGCATGCACATGCATCTTTTGGTAGACGCGGATGAAGTTTTCTGCAAAACCACAAGATGTGCATGCAAATCGTGCTTTTTGCAGAACGCGCACGTGGATTTCTACCAAACGACGTGCTAAGCATGCCGATGCTGCTCTTTTTAGCACCCGCGCACGGATTTGTGCGAAAACGCGTTTTAAGCATGCACATGCATCTATTGGTAGACGCGGATGAAGTTTTCTGCAAAACTACAAGATGTGCATGCAAATGGTGCTTTTTGCAGAACGCGCACGTGGATTTCTACCAAACGACGTGCTAAGCATGCCGATCTGCTCTTTTTAGCACCCGCGCACGCATTTGTGCGAGAACGCGTTTTAAGCATGCACATGCATCTTTTGGTAGACGCGGATGAAGTTTTCTGCAAAACCACAAGATGTGCATGCAAATGGTGCTTTTTGCAAAACGCGCACGTGGATTTCTACCAAACGACGTGCTAAGCATGCCGATGCTGCTCTTTTTAGCACCCGCGCACGCATTTGTGCGAAAACGCGTTTTAAGCATGCACATGCATCTTTTGGTAGACGCGGATGAAGTTTTCTGCAAAACCACAAGATGTGCATGCAAATGGTGCTTTTTGCAGAACGCGCTCGTGGATTTCTACCAAACGACGTGCAAAGCATGCCGATGCTGCTCTTTTTAGCACCCGCGCACGCATTTGTGCGAAAACGCGTTTTAAGCATGCACATGCATCTTTTGGTAGACGCGGATGAAGTTTTCTGCAAAACCACAAGATGTGCATGCAAATGGTGCTTTTTAACGCGCTCGTGGATTTCTACCAAACGACGTGCTAAGCATGCCGATGCTGCTCTTTTTAGCACTCGCGCACGCATTTGTGCGAAAACGCGTTTTAAGCATGCACATGCATCTTTTGGTAGACGCGGATGAAGTTTTCTGCAAAACCACAAGATGTGCATGCAAATGGTGCTTTTTGCAGAACGCGCACGTGGATTTCTACCAAACGACGTGCTAAGCATGCCGATGCTGCTCTTTTTAGCACCCGCGCACGGATTTGTGCGAAAACGCGTTTTAAGCATGCACATGCATCTTTTGGTAGACGCGGATGACGTTTTCTGCAAAACCACAAGATGTGCATGCAAATGGTGCTTTTGGCAGAACGCGCACGTGGATTTCTACCAAACGACGTGCAAAGCATGCCGATGCTGCTCTTTTTAGCACCCGCGCACGCATTTGTGCGAAAACGCGTTTTAAGCATGCACATGCATCTTTTGGTAGACGCGGATGAAGTTTTCTGCAAAACCACAAGATGTGCATGCAAATGGTGCTTTTTGCAGAACGCGCTCGTGGATTTCTACCAAACGACGTGCTAAGCATGCCGATGCTGCTCTTTTTAGCACTCGCGCACGCATTTGTGCGAAAACGCGTTTTAAGCATGCACATGCATCTTTTGGTAGACGCGGATGAAGTTTTCTGCAAAACCACAAGATGTGCATGCAAATCGTGCTTTTTGCAGAACGCGCACGTGGATTTCTACCAAACGACGTGCTAAGCATGCCGATGCTGCTCTTTTTAGCACCCGCGCACGGATTTGTGCGAAAACGCGTTTTAAGCATGCACATGCATCTTTTGGTAGACGCGGATGAAGTTTTCTGCAAAACCACAAGATGTGCATGCAAATGATGCTTTTGGCAGAACGCGCACGTGGATTTCTACCAAACGACGTGCTAAGCATGCCAATGCTGCTCTTTTTAGCACCCGCGCACGCATTTGTGCGAAAACGCGTTTTAAGCATGCACATGCATCTTTTGGTAGACGCGGATGAAGTTTTCTGCAAAACCACAAGATGTGCATGCAAATGGTGCTTTTGGCAGAACGCGCACGTGGATGTCTATCAAACGACGTGCTAAGCATGCCGATGCTGCTCTTTTTAGCACCCGCGCACGCATTTGTGCGAAAACGCGTTTTAAGCATGCACATGCATCTTTTGGTAGACGCGGATGAAGTTTTCTGCAAAACCACAAGATGTGCATGCAAATGGTGCTTTTTGCAGAACGCGCACGTGGATTTCTACCAAACGACGTGCTAAGCATGCCAATGCTGCTCTTTTTAGCACCCGCGCACGCATTTGTGCGAAAACGCGTTTTAAGCATGCACATGCATCTTTTGGTAGACGCGGATGAAGTTTTCTGCAAAACCACAAGATGTGCATGCAAATGGTGCTTTTTGCAGAACGCGCACGTGGATTTCTACCAAACGACGTGCTAAGCATGCCGATGCTGCTCTTTTTAGCACCCGCGCACGGATTTGTGCGAAAACGCGTTTTAAGCATGCACATGCATCTTTTGGTAGACGCGGATGAAGTTTTCTGCAAAACCACAAGATGTGCATGCAAATGGTGCTTTTGGCAGAACGCGCACGTGGATGTCTATCAAACGACGTGCTAAGCATGCCGATGCTGCTCTTTTTAGCACCCGCGCACGCATTTGTGCGGAAGTTTTCTGCAAAACCACAAGATGTGCATGCAAATGGTGCTTTTTGCAGAACGCGCACGTGGATTTCTAATAAACGACGTGCTAAGCATGCCGATGCTGCTCTTTTTAGCACCAGCGCACGGATTTGTGCGAAAACGCGTTTTAAGCATGCACATGCATCTTTTGGTAGACGCGGATGAAGTTTTCTGCAAAACCACAAGATGTGCATGCAAATGGTGCTTTTTGCAGAACGCGCACGTGGATTTCTACCAAACGACGTGCTAAGCATGCCGATGCTGCTCTTTTTAGCACCCGCGCACGCATTTGTGCGAAAACGCGTTTTAAGCATGCACATGCATCTTTTGGTAGACGCGGATGAAGTTTTCTGCAAAACCACAAGATGTGCATGCAAATGGTGCTTTTGGCAGAACGCGCACGTGGATTTCTACCAAACGACGTGCTAAGCATGCCGATGCTGCTCTTTTTAGCACCCGCGCACGCGTTTGTGCGAAAACGCGTTTTAAGCATGCACATGCATCTTTTGGTAGACGCGGATGAAGTTTTCTGCAAAACCACAAGATGTGCATGCAAATGGTGCTTTTTGCAGAACGCGCACGTGGATTTCTACCAAACGACGTGCTAAGCTTGCCGATGCTGCTCTTTTTAGCACCCGCGCACGGATTTGTGCGAAAACGCGTTTTAAGCATGCACATGCATCTTTTGGTAGACGCGGATGAAGTTTTCTGCAAAACCACAAGATGTGCATGCAAATGGTGCTTTTGGCAGAACGCGCACGTGGATTTCTACCAAACGACGTGCTAAGCATGCCGATGCTGCTCTTTTTAGCACCCGCGCACGCATTTGTGCGAAAACGCGTTTTAAGCATGCCCATGCATCTTTTGGTAGACGCGGATGAAGTTTTCTGCAAAACCACAAGACGTGCATGCAAATGGTGCTTTTTGCAGAACGCGCACGTGGATTTCTACCAAACGACGTGCTAAGCATGCCGATGCTGCTCTTTTTAGCACCCGCGCACGGATTTGTGCGAAAACGCGTTTTAAGCATGCACATGCATCTTTTGGTAGACGCGGATGAAGTTTTCTGCAAAACCACAAGATGTGCATGCAAATGGTGCTTTTGGCAGAACGCGCACGTGGATTTCTACCAAACGACGTGCTAAGCATGCCGATGCTGCTCTTTTTAGCACCCGCGCACGCATTTGTGCGAAAACGCGTTTTAAGCATGCACATGCATCTTTTGGTAGACGCGGATGAAGTTTTCTGCAAAACCACAAGATGTGCATGCAAATGGTGCTTTTTGCAGAACGCGCTCGTGGATTTCTACCAAACGACGTGCTAAGCATGCCGATGCTGCTCTTTTTAGCACCCGCGCACGCATTTGTGCGAAAACGCGTTTTAAGCATGCACATGCATCTTTTGGTATACGCGGATGAAGTTTTCTGCAAAACCACAAGATGTGCATGCAAATGGTGCTTTTTGCAGAACGCGCACGTGGATTTCTACCAAACGACGTGCTAAGCATGCCGATGCTGCTATTTTTAGCACCCGCGCACGCATTTGTGCGAAAACGCGTTTTAAGCATGCACATGCATCTTTTGGTAGACGCGGATGAAGTTTTCTGCAAAACCACAAGATGTGCATGCAAATGGTGCTTTTTGCAGAATGCGCACGTGGATTTCTACCAAACGACGTGCTAAGCATGCCGATGCTGCTCTTTTTAGCACCCGCGCACGCATTTGTGCGAAAACGCGTTTTAAGCATGCACATGCATCTTTTGGTAGACGCGGATGAAGTTTTCTGCAAAACCACAAGATGTGCATGCAAATGGTGCTTTTGGCAGAACGCGCACGTGGATTTCTACCAAACGACGTGCTAAGCATGCCAATGCTGCTCTTTTTAGCACCCGCGCACGCATTTGTGCGAAAACGCGTTTTTAGCATGCACATGCATCTTTTGGTAGACGCGGATGAAGTTTTCTGCAAAACCACAAGATGTGCATGCAAATGGTGCTTTTTGCAGAACGCGCATGTGGATTTCTACCAAACGACGTGCTAAGCATGCCGATGCTGCTCTTTTTAGCACCCGCGCACGGATTTGTGCGAAAACGCGTTTTAAGCATGCACATGCATCTTTTGGTAGACGCGGATGAAGTTTTCTGCAAAACCACAAGATGTGCATGCAAATGGTGCTTTTGGCAGAACGCGCACGTGGATGTCTATCAAACGACGTGCTAAGCATGCCGATGCTGCTCTTTTTAGCACCCGCGCACGCATTTGTGCGAAAACGCGTTTTAAGCATGCACATGCATCTTTTGGTAGACGCGGATGAAGTTTTCTGCAAAACCACAAGATGTGCATGCAAATGGTGCTTTTTGCAGAACGCGCACGTGGATTTCTAATAAACGACGTGCTAAGCATGCCGATGCTGCTCTTTTTAGCACCCGCGCACGGATTTGTGCGAAAACGCGTTTTAAGCATGCACATGCATCTTTTGGTAGACGCGGATGAAGTTTTCTGCAAAACCACAAGATGTGCATGCAAATGGTGCTTTTGGCAGAACGCGCACGTAGATTTCTACCAAACGACGTGCTAAGCATGCCGATGCTGCTCTTTTTAGCACCCGCGCACGCGTTTGTGCGAAAACGCGTTTTAAGCATGCACATGCATCTTTTGGTAGACGCGGATGAAGTTTTCTGCAAAACCACAAGATGTGCATGCAAATGGTGCTTTTTGCAGAACGCGCACGTGGATTTCTACCAAACGACGTGCTAAGCATGCCGATGCTGCTCTTTTTAGCACCCGCGCACGCATTTGTGCGAAAACGCGTTTTAAGCATGCACATGCATCTTTTGGTAGACGCGGATGAAGTTTTCTGCAAAACCACAAGATGTGCATGCAAATGGTGCTTTTTGCAGAACGCGCACGTGGATTTCTACCAAACGACGTGCTAAGCTTGCCGATGCTGCTCTTTTTAGCACCCGCGCACGGATTTGTGCGAAAACGCGTTTTAAGCATGCACATGCATCTTTTGGTAGACGCGGATGAAGTTTTCTGCAAAACCACAAGATGTGCATGCAAATGGTGCTTTTGGCAGAACGCGCACGTGGATTTCTACCAAACGACGTGCTAAGCATGCCGATGCTGCTCTTTTTAGCACCCGCGCACGCATTTGTGCTAAAACGCGTTTTAAGCATGCCCATGCATCTTTTGGTAGACGCGGATGAAGTTTTCTGCAAAACCACAAGACGTGCATGCAAATGGTGCTTTTTGCAGAACGCGCACGTGGATTTCTACCAAACGACGTGCTAAGCTTACCGATGCTGCTCTTTTTAGCACCCGCGCACGGATTTGTGCGAAAACGCGTTTTAAGCATGCACAGGCATCTTTTGGTAGACGTGGATGAAGTTTTCTGCAAAACCACAAGATGTGCATGCAAATGGTGCTTTTGGCAGAACGCGCCCGTGGATTTCTACCAAACGACGTGCTAAGCATGCCGATGCTGCTCTTTTTAGCACCCGCGCACGCATTTGTGCGAAAACGCGTTTTAAGCATGCACATGCATCTTTTGGTAGACGCGGATGAAGTTTTCTGCAAAACCACAAGATGTGCATGCAACTGGTGCTTTTGGCAGAACGCGCACGTGGATTTCTAGCAAACGACGTGCTAAGCATGCCGATGCTGCTCTTTTTAGCACCCGCGCACGCATTTGTGCGAAAACGCGTTTTAAGCATGTACATGCATCTTTTGGTAGACGCGGATGAAGTTTTCTGCAAAACCAAAAGATGTGCATGCAAATAGTGCTTTTGGCAGAACGCGCACGTGGATTTCTACCAAACGACGTGCTAAGCATGCCGATGCTGCTCTTTTTAGCACCCGCGCACGCATTTCTGCGAGAACGCGTTTTAAGCATGCACATGCATCTTTTGGTAGACGCGGATGAAGTTTTCTGCAAAACCACAAGATGTGCATGCAAATGGTGCTTTTTGCAGAACGCGCACGTGGATTTCTACCAAACGACGTGCTAAGCATGCCGATGCTGCTCTTTTTAGCACCCGCGCACGCATTTGTGCGAAAACGCGTTTTAAGCATGGACATGCATCTTTTGGTAGACGCGGATGAAGTTTTCTGCAAAACCACAAGATGTGCATGCAAATGGTGCTTTTTGCAGAACGCGCACGTGGATTTCTACCAAACGACGTGCTAAGCATGCCGATGCTGCTCTTTTTAGCACCCGCGCACGCATTTGTGCGAAAACGCGTTTTAAGCATGCACATGCATCTTTTGGTAGACGCGGATGAAGTTTTCTGCAAAACCACAAGATGTGCATGCAAATGGTGCTTTTGGCAGAACGCGCACGTGGATTTCTACCAAACGACGTGCTAAGCATGCCGATGCTGCTCTTTTTAGCACCCGCGCACGCATTTGTGGGAAAACGCGTTTTAAGCATGCACATGCATCTTTTGGTTGACGCGGATGAAGTTTTCAAACCACAAGATGTGCATGCAAATGGTGCTTTTTGCAGAACGCGCACGTGGATTTCTACCAAACGACGTGCTAAGCATGCCGATGCTGCTCTTTTTAGCACCCGCGCACGGATTTGTGCGAGAACGCGTTTTAAGCATGCACATGCATCTTTTGGTAGACGCGGATGAAGTTTTCTGCAAAACCACAAGATGTGCATGCAAATGGTGCTTTTGGCAGAACGCGCACGTGGATTTCTACCAAACGACGTGCTAAGCATGCCGATGCTGCTCTTTTTAGCACCCGCGCACGCATTTGTGCGAAAACGCGTTTTAAGCATGCACATGCATCTTTTGGTAGACACGGATGACGTTTTCTGCAAAACCACAAGATGTGCATGCAAATGGTGCTTTTTGCAGAACGCGCTCGTGGATTTCTACCAAACGACGTGCTAAGCATGCCGATGCTGCTCTTTTTAGCACCCGCACACGCATTTGTGCGAAAACGCGTTTTAAGCATGCACATGCATCTTTTGGTAGACGCGGATGAAGTTTTCTGCAAAACCACAAGATGTGCATGCAAATGGTGCTTTTGGCAGAACGCGCACGTGGATTTCTACCAAACGACGTGCTAAGCATGCTGATGCTGCTCTTTTTAGCACCCGCGCACGCATTTGTGCGAAAAGGCGTTTTAAGCATGCACATGCATCTTTTGGTAGACGCGGATGAAGTTTTCTGCAAAACCACAAGATGTGCATGCAAATGGTGCTTTTTGCAGAACGCGCTCGTGGATTTCTACCAAACGACGTGCTAAGCATGCCGATGCTGCTCTTTTTAGCACCCGCGCACGCATTTGTGCGAGAACGCGTTTTAAGCATGCACATGCATCTTTTGGTAGACGCGGATGAAGTTTTCTGCAAAACCACAAGATGTGCATGCAAATGGTGCTTTTTGCAGAACGCGCACGTGGATTTCTACCAAACGACGTGCTAAGCTTGCCGATGCTGCTCTTTTTAGCACCCGCGCACGGATTTGTGCGAAAACGCGTTTTAAGCATGCACATGCATCTTTTGGTAGACGCGGATGAAGTTTTCTGCAAAACCACAAGATGTGCATGCAAATGGTGCTTTTGGCAGAACGCGCACGTGGATTTCTACCAAACGACGTGCTAAGCATGCCGATGCTGCTCTTTTTAGCACCCGCGCACGCATTTGTGCGAAAACGCGTTTTAAGCATGCCCATGCATCTTTTGGTAGACGCGCATGAAGTTTTCTGCAAAACCACAAGACGTGCATGCAAATGGTGCTTTTTGCAGAACGCGCATGTGGATTTCTACCAAACGACGCGCTAAGCATGCCGATGCTGCTCTTTTTAGCACCCGCGCACGGATTTGTGCGAAAACGCGTTTTAAGCATGCACATGCATCTTTTGGTAGACGCGGATGAAGTTTTCTGCAAAACCACAAGATGTGCTTGCAAATGGTGCTTTTGGCAGAACGCGCACGTGGATTTCTACCAAACGACGTGCTAAGCATACCGATGCTGCTCTTTTTAGCACCCGCGCACGGATTTGTGCGAAAACGCGTTTTAAGCATGCACATGCATCTTTTGGTAGACGCGGATGAAGTTTTCTGCAAAACCACAAGATGTGCATGCAAATGGTGCTTTTTGGAGAACGCGCACGTGGATTTCTACCAAACGACGTGCTAAGCATGCCGATGCTGCTCTTTTTAGCACTCGCGCACGCATTTGTGCGAAAACGCGTTTTAAGCATGCACATGCATCTTTTGGTAGACGCGGATGAAGTTTTCTGCAAAACCACAAGATGTGCATGCAAATCGTGCTTTTTGCAGAACGCGCACATGGATTTCTACCAAACGACGTGCTAAGCATGCCGATGCTGCTCTTTTTAGCACCCGCGCACGGATTTGTGCGAAAACGCGTTTTAAGCATGCACATGCATCTTTTGGTAGACGCGGATGAAGTTTTCTGCAAAACCACAAGATGTGCATGCAAATGGTGCTTTTTGCAGAACGCGCACGTGGATTTCTACCAAACGACGTGCTAAGCATGCCGATGCTGCTCTTTTTAGCACCCGCGCACGGATTTGTGCGAAAACGCGTTTTAAGCATGCACATGCATCTTTTGGTAGACGCGGATGAAGTTTTCTGCAAAACCACAAGATGTGCATGCAAATGGTGCTTTTGGCAGAACGCGCACGTGGATTTCTACCAAACGACGTGCAAAGCATGCCGATGCTGCTCTTTTTAGCACCCGCGCACGCATTTGTGCGAAAACGCGTTTTAAGCATGCACATGCATCTTTTGGTAGACGCGGATGAAGTTTTCTGCAAAACCACAAGATGTGCATGCAAATGGTGCTTTTTGCAGAACGCGCTCGTGGATTTCTACCAAACGACGTGCTAAGCATGCCGATGCTGCTCTTTTTAGCACTCGCGCACGCATTTGTGCGAAAACGCGTTTTAAGCATGCACATGCATCTTTTGGTAGACGCGGATGAAGTTTTCTGCAAAACCACAAGATGTGCATGCAAATCGTGCTTTTTGCAGAACGCGCACATGGATTTCTACCAAACGACGTGCTAAGCATGCCGATGCTGCTCTTTTTAGCACCCGCGCACGGATTTGTGCGAAAACGCGTTTTAAGCATGCACATGCATCTTTTGGTAGACGCGGATGAAGTTTTCTGCAAAACCACAAGATGTGCATGCAAATGGTGCTTTTGGCAGAACGCGCGCGTGGATTTCTACCAAACGACGTGCAAAGCATGCCGATGCTGCTCTTTTTAGCACCCGCGCACGCATTTGTGCGAAAACGCGTTTTAAGCATGCACATGCATCTTTTGGTAGACGCGGATGAAGTTTTCTGCAAAACCACAAGATGTGCATGCAAATGGTGCTTTTTGCAGAACGCGCTCGTGGATTTCTACCAAACGACGTGCTAAGCATGCCGATGCTGCTCTTTTTAGCACTCGCGCACGCATTTGTGCGAAAACGCGTTTTAAGCATGCACATGCATCTTTTGGTAGACGCGGATGAAGTTTTCTGCAAAACCACAAGATGTGCATGCAAATCGTGCTTTTTGCAGAACGCGCACGTGGATTTCTACCAAACGACGTGCTAAGCATGCCGATGCTGCTCTTTTTAGCACCCGCGCACGGATTTGTGCGAAAACGCGTTTTAAGCATGCACATGCATCTTTTGGTAGACGCGGATGAAGTTTTCTGCAAAACCACAAGATGTGCATGCAAATGGTGCTTTTTGCAGAACGCGCACGTGGATTTCTACCAAACGACGTGCTAAGCATGCCGATGCTGCTCTTTTTAGCACCCGCGCACGGATTTGTGCGAAAACGCGTTTTAAGCATGCACATGCATCTTTTGGTAGACGCGGATGAAGTTTTCTGCAAAACCACAAGATGTGCATGCAAATGGTGCTTTTTGCAGAACGCGCACGTGGATTTCTACCAAACGACGTGCTAAGCATGCCGATGCTGCTCTTTTTAGCACCCGCGCACGCATTTGTGCGAGAACGCGTTTTAAGCATGCACATGCATCTTTTGGTAGACGCGGATGAAGTTTTCTGCAAAACGACAAGATGTGCATGCAAATGGTGCTTTTTGCAAAACGCGCACGTGGATTTCTACCAAACGACGTGCTAAGCATGCCGATGCTGCTCTTTTTAGCACCCGCGCGCGCATTTGTGCGAAAACGCGTTTTAAGCATGCACATGCATCTTTTGGTAGACGCGGATGAAGTTTTCTGCAAAACCACAAGATGTGCATGCAAATGGTGCTTTTTGCAGAACGCGCACGTGGATTTCTACCAAACGACGTGCTAAGCATGCCGATGCTGCTCTTTTTAGCACCCGCGCACGCATTTGTGCGAAAACGCGTTTTAAGCATGCACATGCATCTTTTGGTAGACGCGGATGAAGTTTTCTGCAAAACCACAAGATGTGCATGCAAATGGTGCTTTTTGCAGAACGCGCACGTGGATTTCTACCAAACGACGTGCTAAGCTTGCCGATGCTGCTCTTTTTAGCACCCGCGCACGGATTTGTGCGAAAACGCGTTTTAAGCATGCACATGCATCTTTTGGTAGACGCGGATGAAGTTTTCTGCAAAACCACAAGATGTGCATGCAAATGGTGCTTTTTAACGCGCTCGTGGATTTCTACCAAACGACGTGCTAAGCATGCCGATGCTGCTCTTTTTAGCACTCGCGCACGCATTTGTGCGAAAACGCGTTTTAAGCATGCACATGCATCTTTTGGTAGACGCGGATGAAGTTTTCTGCAAAACCACAAGATGTGCATGCAAATGGTGCTTTTTGCAGAACGCGCACGTGGATTTCTACCAAACGACGTGCTAAGCATGCCGATGCTGCTCTTTTTAGCACCCGCGCACGGATTTGTGCGAAAACGCGTTTTAAGCATGCACATGCATCTTTTGGTAGACGCGGATGAAGTTTTCTGCAAAACCACAAGATGTGCATGCAAATGGTGCTTTTGGCAGAACGCGCACGTGGATTTCTACCAAACGACGTGCAAAGCATGCCGATGCTGCTCTTTTTAGCACCCGCGCACGCATTTGTGCGAAAACGCGTTTTAAGCATGCACATGCATCTTTTGGTAGACGCGGATGACGTTTTCTGCAAAACCACAAGATGTGCATGCAAATGGTGCTTTTTGCAGAACGCGCTCGTGGATTTCTACCAAACGACGTGCTAAGCATGCCGATGCTGCTCTTTTTAGCACCCGCACACGCATTTGTGCGAAAACGCGTTTTAAGCATGCACATGCATCTTTTGGTAGACGCGGATGAAGTTTTCTGCAAAACCACAAGATGTGCATGCAAATGGTGCTTTTGGCAGAACGCGCACGTGGATTTCTACCAAACGACGTGCTAAGCATGCTGATGCTGCTCTTTTTAGCACCCGCGCACGCATTTGTGCGAAAACGCGTTTTAAGCATGCACATGCATCTTTTGGTAGACGCGGATGAAGTTTTCTGCAAAACCACAAGATGTGCATGCAAATGGTGCTTTTTGCAGAACGCGCTCGTGGATTTCTACCAAACGACGTGCTAAGCATGCCGATGCTGCTCTTTTTAGCACCCGCGCACGCATTTGTGCGAAAACGCGTTTTAAGCATGCACATGCATCTTTTGGTAGACGCGGATGAAGTTTTCTGCAAAACCACAAGATGTGCATGCAAATGGTGCTTTTTGCAGAACGCGCACGTGGATTTCTACCAAACGACGTGCTAAGCATGCCGATGCTGCTCTTTTTAGCACCCGCGCACGGATTTGTGCGAAAACGCGTTTTAAGCATGCACATGCATCTTTTGGTAGACGCGGATGAAGTTTTCTGCAAAACCACAAGATGTGCATGCAAATGGTGCTTTTTGCAGAACGCGCACGTGGATTTCTACCAAACGACGTGCTAAGCATGCCGATGCTGCTCTTTTTAGCACCCGCGCACGCATTTGTGCGAGAACGCGTTTTAAGCATGCACATGCATCTTTTGGTAGACGCGGATGAAGTTTTCTGCAAAACGACAAGATGTGCATGCAAATGGTGCTTTTTGCAAAACGCACACGTGGATTTCTACCAAACGACGTGCTAAGCATGCCGATGCTGCTCTTTTTAGCACCCGCGCACGCATTTGTGCGAAAACGCGTTTTAAGCATGCACATGCATCTTTTGGTAGACGCGGATGAAGTTTTCTGCAAAACCACAAGATGTGCATGCAAATGGTGCTTTTTGCAGAACGCGCACGTGGATTTCTACCAAACGACGTGCTAAGCATGCCGATGCTGCTCTTTTTAGCACCCGCGCACGCATTTGTGCGGAAACGCGTTTTAAGCATGCACATGCATCTTTTGGTAGACGCGGATGACATTTTCTGCAAAACCACAAGATGTGCATGCAAATGGTGCTTTTTGCAGAACGCGCTCGTGGATTTCTACCAAACGACGTGCTAAGCATGCCGATGCTGCTCTTTTTAGCACCCGCACACGCATTTGTGCGAAAACGCGTTTTAAGCATGCACATGCATCTTTTGGTAGACGCGGATGAAGTTTTCTGCAAAACCACAAGATGTGCATGCAAATGGTGCTTTTTGCAGAACGCGCACGTGGATTTCTACCAAACGACGTGCTAAGCATGCCGATGCTGCTCTTTTTAGCACCCGCGCACGCATTTGTGCGAGAACGCGTTTTAAGCATGCACATGCATCTTTTGGTAGACGCGGATGAAGTTTTCTGCAAAACGACAGGATGTGCATGCAAATGGTGCTTTTTGCTAAACGCGCACGTGGATTTCTACCAAACGACGTGCTAAGCATGCCGATGCTGCTCTTTTTAGCACCCGCGCACGCATTTGTGCGAAAACGCGTTTTAAGCATGCACATGCATATTTTGGTAGACGCGGATGAAGTTTTCTGCAAAACCACAAGATGTGCATGCAAATGGTGCTTTTTGCAGAACGCGCACGTGGATTTCTACCAAACGACGTGCTAAGCATGCCGATGCTGCTCTTTTTAGCACCCGCGCACGGATTTGTGCGAAAACGCGTTTTAAGCATGCACATGCATCTTTTGGTAGACGCGGATGAAGTTTTCTGCAAAACCACAAGATGTGCATGCAAATGGTGCTTTTTGCAGAACGCGCACGTGGATTTCTACCACACGACGTGCTAAGCATGCCGATGCTGCTCTTTTTAGCACCCGCGCACGGATTTGTGCGAGAACGCGTTTTAAGCATGCACATGCATCTTTTGGTAGACGCGGATGAAGTTTTCTGCAAAACCACAAGATGTGCATGCAAATGGTGCTTTTGGCAGAACGCGCACGTGGATTTCTACCAAACGACGTGCTAAGCATGCCGATGCTGCTCTTTTTAGCACCCGCGCACGGATTTGTGCGAAAACGCGTTTTAAGCATGCACATGCATCTTTTGGTAGACGCGGATGAAGTTTTCTGCAAAACCACAAGATGTGCATGCAAATGGTGCTTTTTGGAGAACGCGCACGTGGATTTCTACCAAACGACGTGCTAAGCATGCCGATGCTGCTCTTTTTAGCACTCGCGCACGCATTTGTGCGAAAACGCGTTTTAAGCATGCACATGCATCTTTTGGTAGACGCGGATGAAGTTTTCTGCAAAACCACAAGATGTGCATGCAAATCGTGCTTTTTGCAGAACGCGCACATGGATTTCTACCAAACGACGTGCTAAGCATGCCGATGCTGCTCTTTTTAGCACCCGCGCACGGATTTGTGCGAAAACGCGTTTTAAGCATGCACATGCATCTTTTGGTAGACGCGGATGAAGTTTTCTGCAAAACCACAAGATGTGCATGCAAATGGTGCTTTTTGCAGAACGCGCACGTGGATTTCTACCAAACGACGTGCTAAGCATGCCGATGCTGCTCTTTTTAGCACCCGCGCACGGATTTGTGCGAAAACGCGTTTTAAGCATGCACATGCATCTTTTGGTAGACGCGGATGAAGTTTTCTGCAAAACCACAAGATGTGCATGCAAATGGTGCTTTTGGCAGAACGCGCACGTGGATTTCTACCAAACGACGTGCAAAGCATGCCGATGCTGCTCTTTTTTAGCACCCGCGCACGCATTTGTGCGAAAACGCGTTTTAAGCATGCACATGCATCTTTTGGTAGACGCGGATGAAGTTTTCTGCAAAACCACAAGATGTGCATGCAAATGGTGCTTTTTGCAGAACGCGCTCGTGGATTTCTACCAAACGACGTGCTAAGCATGCCGATGCTGCTCTTTTTAGCACTCGCGCACGCATTTGTGCGAAAACGCGTTTTAAGCATGCACATGCATCTTTTGGTAGACGCGGATGAAGTTTTCTGCAAAACCACAAGATGTGCATGCAAATCGTGCTTTTTGCAGAACGCGCACATGGATTTCTACCAAACGACGTGCTAAGCATGCCGATGCTGCTCTTTTTAGCACCCGCGCACGGATTTGTGCGAAAACGCGTTTTAAGCATGCACATGCATCTTTTGGTAGACGCGGATGAAGTTTTCTGCAAAACCACAAGATGTGCATGCAAATGGTGCTTTTGGCAGAACGCGCGCGTGGATTTCTACCAAACGACGTGCAAAGCATGCCGATGCTGCTCTTTTTAGCACCCGCGCACGCATTTGTGCGAAAACGCGTTTTAAGCATGCACATGCATCTTTTGGTAGACGCGGATGAAGTTTTCTGCAAAACCACAAGATGTGCATGCAAATGGTGCTTTTTGCAGAACGCGCTCGTGGATTTCTACCAAACGACGTGCTAAGCATGCCGATGCTGCTCTTTTTAGCACTCGCGCACGCATTTGTGCGAAAACGCGTTTTAAGCATGCACATGCATCTTTTGGTAGACGCGGATGAAGTTTTCTGCAAAACCACAAGATGTGCATGCAAATCGTGCTTTTTGCAGAACGCGCACGTGGATTTCTACCAAACGACGTGCTAAGCATGCCGATGCTGCTCTTTTTAGCACCCGCGCACGGATTTGTGCGAAAACGCGTTTTAAGCATGCACATGCATCTTTTGGTAGACGCGGATGAAGTTTTCTGCAAAACCACAAGATGTGCATGCAAATGGTGCTTTTTGCAGAACGCGCACGTGGATTTCTACCAAACGACGTGCTAAGCATGCCGATGCTGCTCTTTTTAGCACCCGCGCACGGATTTGTGCGAAAACGCGTTTTAAGCATGCACATGCATCTTTTGGTAGACGCGGATGAAGTTTTCTGCAAAACCACAAGATGTGCATGCAAATGGTGCTTTTTGCAGAACGCGCACGTGGATTTCTACCAAACGACGTGCTAAGCATGCCGATGCTGCTCTTTTTAGCACCCGCGCACGCATTTGTGCGAGAACGCGTTTTAAGCATGCACATGCATCTTTTGGTAGACGCGGATGAAGTTTTCTGCAAAACGACAAGATGTGCATGCAAATGGTGCTTTTTGCAAAACGCGCACGTGGATTTCTACCAAACGACGTGCTAAGCATGCCGATGCTGCTCTTTTTAGCACCCGCGCGCGCATTTGTGCGAAAACGCGTTTTAAGCATGCACATGCATCTTTTGGTAGACGCGGATGAAGTTTTCTGCAAAACCACAAGATGTGCATGCAAATGGTGCTTTTTGCAGAACGCGCACGTGGATTTCTACCAAACGACGTGCTAAGCATGCCGATGCTGCTCTTTTTAGCACCCGCGCACGCATTTGTGCGAAAACGCGTTTTAAGCATGCACATGCATCTTTTGGTAGACGCGGATGAAGTTTTCTGCAAAACCACAAGATGTGCATGCAAATGGTGCTTTTTGCAGAACGCGCACGTGGATTTCTACCAAACGACGTGCTAAGCTTGCCGATGCTGCTCTTTTTAGCACCCGCGCACGGATTTGTGCGAAAACGCGTTTTAAGCATGCACATGCATCTTTTGGTAGACGCGGATGAAGTTTTCTGCAAAACCACAAGATGTGCATGCAAATGGTGCTTTTTAACGCGCTCGTGGATTTCTACCAAACGACGTGCTAAGCATGCCGATGCTGCTCTTTTTAGCACTCGCGCACGCATTTGTGCGAAAACGCGTTTTAAGCATGCACATGCATCTTTTGGTAGACGCGGATGAAGTTTTCTGCAAAACCACAAGATGTGCATGCAAATGGTGCTTTTTGCAGAACGCGCACGTGGATTTCTACCAAACGACGTGCTAAGCATGCCGATGCTGCTCTTTTTAGCACCCGCGCACGGATTTGTGCGAAAACGCGTTTTAAGCATGCACATGCATCTTTTGGTAGACGCGGATGAAGTTTTCTGCAAAACCACAAGATGTGCATGCAAATGGTGCTTTTTGCAGAACGCGCACGTGGATTTCTACCAAACGACGTGCTAAGCATGCCGATGCTGCTCTTTTTAGCACCCGCGCACGCATTTGTGCGAGAACGCGTTTTAAGCATGCACATGCATCTTTTGGTAGACGCGGATGAAGTTTTCTGCAAAACGACAAGATGTGCATGCAAATGGTGCTTTTTGCAAAACGCGCACGTGGATTTCTACCAAACGACGTGCTAAGCATGCCGATGCTGCTCTTTTTAGCACCCGCGCACGCATTTGTGCGAAAACGCGTTTTAAGCATGCACATGCATCTTTTGGTAGACGCGGATGAAGTTTTCTGCAAAACCACAAGATGTGCATGCAAATGGTGCTTTTTGCAGAACGCGCACGTGGATTTCTACCAAACGACGTGCTAAGCATGCCGATGCTGCTCTTTTTAGCACCCGCGCACGCATTTGTGCGGAAACGCGTTTTAAGCATGCACATGCATCTTTTGGTAGACGCGGATGACATTTTCTGCAAAACCACAAGATGTGCATGCAAATGGTGCTTTTTGCAGAACGCGCTCGTGGATTTCTACCAAACGACGTGCTAAGCATGCCGATGCTGCTCTTTTTAGCACCCGCACACGCATTTGTGCGAAAACGCGTTTTAAGCATGCACATGCATCTTTTGGTAGACGCGGATGAAGTTTTCTGCAAAACCACAAGATGTGCATGCAAATGGTGCTTTTTGCAGAACGCGCACGTGGATTTCTACCAAACGACGTGCTAAGCATGCCGATGCTGCTCTTTTTAGCACCCGCGCACGCATTTGTGCGAGAACGCGTTTTAAGCATGCACATGCATCTTTTGGTAGACGCGGATGAAGTTTTCTGCAAAACCACAAGATGTGCATGCAAATGGTGCTTTTTGCAAAACGCGCACGTGGATTTCTACCAAACGACGTGCTAAGCATGCCGATGCTGCTCTTTTTAGCACCCGCGCACGCATTTGTGCGAAAACGCGTTTTAAGCATGCACATGCATCTTTTGGTAGACGCGGATGAAGTTTTCTGCAAAACCACAAGATGTGCATGCAAATGGTGCTTTTTGCAGAACGCGCACGTGGATTTCTACCAAACGACGTGCTAAGCATGCCGATGCTGCTCTTTTTAGCACCCGCGCACGCATTTGTGCGAAAACGCGTTTTAAGCATGCACATGCATCTTTTGGTAGACGCGGATGAAGTTTTCTGCAAAACCACAAGATGTGCATGCAAATGGTGCTTTTTGCAGAACGCGCACGTGGATTTCTACCAAACGACGTGCTAAGCTTGCCGATGCTGCTCTTTTTAGCACCCGCGCACGGATTTGTGCGAAAACGCGTTTTAAGCATGCACATGCATCTTTTGGTAGACGCGCATGAAGTTTTCTGCAAAACCACAAGATGTGCATGCAAATGGTGCTTTTGGCAGAACGCGCACGTGGATTTCTACCAAACGACGTGCTAAGCATGCCGATGCTGCTCTTTTTAGCACCCGCGCACGCATTTGTGCGAAAACGCGTTTTAAGCATGCCCATGCATCTTTTGGTAGACGCGGATGAAGTTTTCTGCAAAACCACAAGACGTGCATGCAAATGGTGCTTTTTGCAGAACGCGCATGTGGATTTCTACCAAACGACGCGCTAAGCATGCCGATGCTGCTCTTTTTAGCACCCGCGCACGGATTTGTGCGAAAACGCGTTTTAAGCATGCACATGCATCTTTTGGTAGACGCGGATGAAGTTTTCTGCAAAACCACAAGATGTGCTTGCAAATGGTGCTTTTGGCAGAACGCGCACGTGGATTTCTACCAAACGACGTGCTAAGCATGCCGATGCTGCTCTTTTTAGCACCCGCGCACGGATTTGTGCGAAAACGCGTTTTAAGCATGCACATGCATCTTTTGGTAGACGCGGATGAAGTTTTCTGCAAAACCACAAGATGTGCATGCAAATGGTGCTTTTTGCAGAACGCGCACGTGGATTTCTACCAAACGACGTGCTAAGCATGCCGATGCTGCTCTTTTTAGCACTCGCGCACGCATTTGTGCGAAAACGCGTTTTAAGCATGCACATGCATCTTTTGGTAGACGCGGATGAAGTTTTCTGCAAAACCACAAGATGTGCATGCAAATCGTGCTTTTTGCAGAACGCGCACATGGATTTCTACCAAACGACGTGCTAAGCATGCCGATGCTGCTCTTTTTAGCACCCGCGCACGGATTTGTGCGAAAACGCGTTTTAAGCATGCACATGCATCTTTTGGTAGACGCGGATGAAGTTTTCTGCAAAACCACAAGATGTGCATGCAAATGGTGCTTTTTGCAGAACGCGCACGTGGATTTCTACCAAACGACGTGCTAAGCATGCCGATGCTGCTCTTTTTAGCACCCGCGCACGCATTTGTGCGAAAACGCGTTTTAAGCATGCACATGCATCTTTTGGTAGACGCGGATGAAGTTTTCTGCAAAACCACAAGATGTGCATGCAAATGGTGCTTTTTGCAGAACGCGCTCGTGGATTTCTACCAAACGACGTGCTAAGCATGCCGATGCTGCTCTTTTTAGCACTCGCGCACGCATTTGTGCGAAAACGCGTTTTAAGCATGCACATGCATCTTTTGGTAGACGCGGATGAAGTTTTCTGCAAAACCACAAGATGTGCATGCAAATCGTGCTTTTTGCAGAACGCGCACATGGATTTCTACCAAACGACGTGCTAAGCATGCCGATGCTGCTCTTTTTAGCACCCGCGCACGGATTTGTGCGAAAACGCGTTTTAAGCATGCACATGCATCTTTTGGTAGACGCGGATGAAGTTTTCTGCAAAACCACAAGATGTGCATGCAAATGGTGCTTTTTGCAGAACGCGCACGTGGATTTCTACCAAACGACGTGCTAAGCATGCCGATGCTGGTCTTTTTAGCACCTGCGCACGGATTTGTGCGAAAACGCGTTTTAAGCATGCACATGCATCTTTTGGTAGACGCGGATGAAGTTTTCTGCAAAACCACAAGATGTGCATGCAAATGGTGCTTTTGGCAGAACGCGCACGTGGATTTCTACCAAACGACGTGCTAAGCATGCCGATGCTGCTCTTTTTAGCACCCGCGCACGGATTTGTGCGAAAACGCGTTTTAAGCATGCACATGCATCTTTTGGTAGACGCGGATGACGTTTTCTGCAAAACGACAAGATGTGCATGCAAATGGTGCTTTTTGCAGAACGCGCTCGTGGATTTCTACCAAACGACGTGCTAAGCATGCCGATGCTGCTCTTTTTAGCACCCGCGCACGCATTTGTGCGAAAACGCGTTTTAAGCATGCACATGCATCTTTTGGTAGACGCGGATGAAGTTTTCTGCAAAACCACAAGATGTGCATGCAAATCGTGCTTTTTGCAGAACGCGCACATGGATTTCTACCAAACGACGTGCTAAGCATGCCGATGCTGCTCTTTTTAGCACCCGCGCACGGATTTGTGCGAAAACGCGTTTTAAGCATGCACATGCATCTTTTGGTAGACGCGGATGAAGTTTTCTGCAAAACCACAAGATGTGCATGCAAATGGTGCTTTTTGCAGAACGCGCACGTGGATTTCTACCAAACGACGTGCTAAGCATGCCGATGCTGCTCTTTTTAGCACCCGCGCACGGATTTGTGCGAAAACGCGTTTTAAGCATGCACATGCATCTTTTGGTAGACGCGGATGAAGTTTTCTGCAAAACCACAAGATGTGCATGCAAATGGTGCTTTTGGCAGAACGCGCACGTGGATTTCTACCAAACGACGTGCAAAGCATGCCGATGCTGCTCTTTTTAGCACCCGCGCACGCATTTGTGCGAAAACGCGTTTTAAGCATGCACATGCATCTTTTGGTAGACGCGGATGAAGTTTTCTGCAAAACCACAAGATGTGCATGCAAATGGTGCTTTTTGCAGAACGCGCTCGTGGATTTCTACCAAACGACGTGCTAAGCATGCCGATGCTGCTCTTTTTAGCACTCGCGCACGCATTTGTGCGAAAACGCGTTTTAAGCATGCACATGCATCTTTTGGTAGACGCGGATGAAGTTTTCTGCAAAACCACAAGATGTGCATGCAAATCGTGCTTTTTGCAGAACGCGCACATGGATTTCTACCAAACGACGTGCTAAGCATGCCGATGCTGCTCTTTTTAGCACCCGCGCACGGATTTGTGCGAAAACGCGTTTTAAGCATGCACATGCATCTTTTGGTAGACGCGGATGAAGTTTTCTGCAAAACCACAAGATGTGCATGCAAATGGTGCTTTTTGCAGAACGCGCACGTGGATTTCTACCAAACGACGTGCTAAGCATGCCGATGCTGCTCTTTTTAGCACCTGCGCACGGATTTGTGCGAAAACGCGTTTTTAAGCATGCACATGCATCTTTTGGTAGACGCGGATGAAGTTTTCTGCAAAACCACAAGATGTGCATGCAAATGGTGCTTTTGGCAGAACGCGCACGTGGATTTCTACCAAACGACGTGCTAAGCATGCCGATGCTGCTCTTTTTAGCACCCGCGCACGCATTTGTGCGAAAACGCGTTTTAAGCATGCACATGCATCTTTTGGTAGACGCGGATGACGTTTTCTGCAAAACCACAAGATGTGCATGCAAATGGTGCTTTTTGCAGAACGCGCTCGTGGATTTCTACCAAACGACGTGCTAAGCATGCCGATGCTGCTCTTTTTAGCACCCGCGCACGCATTTGTGCGAAAACGCGTTTTAAGCATGCACATGCATCTTTTGGTAGACGCGGATGAAGTTTTCTGCAAAACCACAAGATGTGCATGCAAATGGTGCTTTTTGCAGAACGCGCTCGTGGATTTCTACCAAACGACGTGCTAAGCATGCCGATGCTGCTCTTTTTAGCACCCGCGCACGCATTTGTGCGAAAACGCGTTTTAAGCATGCACATGCATCTTTTGGTAGACGCGGATGAAGTTTTCTGCAAAACCACAAGATGTGCACGCAAATGGTGCTTTTTGCAGAACGCGCACGTGGATTTCTACCAAACGACGTGCTAAGCATGCCGATGCTGCTCTTTTTAGCACCCGCGCACGGATTTGTGCGAAAACGCGTTTTAAGCATGCACATGCATCTTTTGGTAGACGCGGATGAAGTTTTCTGCAAAACCACAAGATGTGCATGCAAATGGTGCTTTTTGCAGAACGCGCACGTGGATTTCTACCAAACGACGTGCTAAGCATGCCGATGCTGCTCTTTTTAGCACCCGCGCACGCATTTGTGCGAGAACGCGTTTTAAGCATGCACATGCATCTTTTGGTAGACGCGGATGAAGTTTTCTGCAAAACCACAAGATGTGCATGCAAATGGTGCTTTTTGCAAAACGCGCACGTGGATTTCTACCAAACGACGTGCTAAGCATGCCGATGCTGCTCTTTTTAGCACCCGCGCACGCATTTGTGCGAAAACGCGTTTTAAGCATGCACATGCATCTTTTGGTAGACGCGGATGAAGTTTTCTGCAAAACCACAAGATGTGCATGCAAATGGTGCTTTTTGCAGAACGCGCACGTGGATTTCTACCAAACGACGTGCTAAGCATGCCGATGCTGCTCTTTTTAGCACCCGCGCACGCATTTGTGCGAAAACGCGTTTTAAGCATGCACATGCATCTTTTGGTAGACGCGGATGAAGTTTTCTGCAAAACCACAAGATGTGCATGCAAATGGTGCTTTTTGCAGAACGCGCACGTGGATTTCTACCAAACGACGTGCTAAGCTTGCCGATGCTGCTCTTTTTAGCACCCGCGCACGGATTTGTGCGAAAACGCGTTTTAAGCATGCACATGCATCTTTTGGTAGACGCGCATGAAGTTTTCTGCAAAACCACAAGATGTGCATGCAAATGGTGCTTTTGGCAGAACGCGCACGTGGATTTCTACCAAACGACGTGCTAAGCATGCCGATGCTGCTCTTTTTAGCACCCGCGCACGCATTTGTGCGAAAACGCGTTTTAAGCATGCCCATGCATCTTTTGGTAGACGCGGATGAAGTTTTCTGCAAAACCACAAGACGTGCATGCAAATGGTGCTTTTTGCAGAACGCGCATGTGGATTTCTACCAAACGACGCGCTAAGCATGCCGATGCTGCTCTTTTTAGCACCCGCGCACGGATTTGTGCGAAAACGCGTTTTAAGCATGCACATGCATCTTTTGGTAGACGCGGATGAAGTTTTCTGCAAAACCACAAGATGTGCTTGCAAATGGTGCTTTTGGCAGAACGCGCACGTGGATTTCTACCAAACGACGTGCTAAGCATGCCGATGCTGCTCTTTTTAGCACCCGCGCACGGATTTGTGCGAAAACGCGTTTTAAGCATGCACATGCATCTTTTGGTAGACGCGGATGAAGTTTTCTGCAAAACCACAAGATGTGCATGCAAATCGTGCTTTTTGCAGAACGCGCACATGGATTTCTACCAAACGACGTGCTAAGCATGCCGATGCTGCTCTTTTTAGCACCCGCGCACGGATTTGTGCGAAAACGCGTTTTAAGCATGCACATGCATCTTTTGGTAGACGCGGATGAAGTTTTCTGCAAAACCACAAGATGTGCATGCAAATGGTGCTTTTTGCAGAACGCGCACGTGGATTTCTACCAAACGACGTGCTAAGCATGCCGATGCTGCTCTTTTTAGCACCCGCGCACGGATTTGTGCGAAAACGCGTTTTAAGCATGCACATGCATCTTTTGGTAGACGCGGATGAAGTTTTCTGCAAAACCACAAGATGTGCATGCAAATGGTGCTTTTGGCAGAACGCGCACGTGGATTTCTACCAAACGACGTGCAAAGCATGCCGATGCTGCTCTTTTTAGCACCCGCGCACGCATTTGTGCGAAAACGCGTTTTAAGCATGCACATGCATCTTTTGGTAGACGCGGATGAAGTTTTCTGCAAAACCACAAGATGTGCATGCAAATGGTGCTTTTTGCAGAACGCGCTCGTGGATTTCTACCAAACGACGTGCTAAGCATGCCGATGCTGCTCTTTTTAGCACTCGCGCACGCATTTGTGCGAAAACGCGTTTTAAGCATGCACATGCATCTTTTGGTAGACGCGGATGAAGTTTTCTGCAAAACCACAAGATGTGCATGCAAATCGTGCTTTTTGCAGAACGCGCACATGGATTTCTACCAAACGACGTGCTAAGCATGCCGATGCTGCTCTTTTTAGCACCCGCGCACGGATTTGTGCGAAAACGCGTTTTAAGCATGCACATGCATCTTTTGGTAGACGCGGATGAAGTTTTCTGCAAAACCACAAGATGTGCATGCAAATGGTGCTTTTGGCAGAACGCGCGCGTGGATTTCTACCAAACGACGTGCAAAGCATGCCGATGCTGCTCTTTTTAGCACCCGCGCACGCATTTGTGCGAAAACGCGTTTTAAGCATGCACATGCATCTTTTGGTAGACGCGGATGAAGTTTTCTGCAAAACCACAAGATGTGCATGCAAATGGTGCTTTTTGCAGAACGCGCTCGTGGATTTCTACCAAACGACGTGCTAAGCATGCCGATGCTGCTCTTTTTAGCACTCGCGCACGCATTTGTGCGAAAACGCGTTTTAAGCATGCACATGCATCTTTTGGTAGACGCGGATGAAGTTTTCTGCAAAACCACTAGATGTGCATGCAAATCGTGCTTTTTGCAGAACGCGCACGTGGATTTCTACCAAACGACGTGCTAAGCATGCCGATGCTGCTCTTTTTAGCACCCGCGCACGGATTTGTGCGAAAACGCGTTTTAAGCATGCACATGCATCTTTTGGTAGACGCGGATGAAGTTTTCTGCAAAACCACAAGATGTGCATGCAAATGGTGCTTTTTGCAGAACGCGCACGTGGATTTCTACCAAACGACGTGCTAAGCATGCCGATGCTGCTCTTTTTAGCACCCGCGCACGGATTTGTGCGAAAACGCGTTTTAAGCATGCACATGCATCTTTTGGTAGACGCGGATGAAGTTTTCTGCAAAACCACAAGATGTGCATGCAAATGGTGCTTTTTGCAGAACGCGCACGTGGATTTCTACCAAACGACGTGCTAAGCATGCCGATGCTGCTCTTTTTAGCACCCGCGCACGCATTTGTGCGAGAACGCGTTTTAAGCATGCACATGCATCTTTTGGTAGACGCGGATGAAGTTTTCTGCAAAACCACAAGATGTGCATGCAAATGGTGCTTTTTGCAAAACGCGCACGTGGATTTCTACCAAACGACGTGCTAAGCATGCCGATGCTGCTCTTTTTAGCACCCGCGCGCGCATTTGTGCGAAAACGCGTTTTAAGCATGCACATGCATCTTTTGGTAGACGCGGATGAAGTTTTCTGCAAAACCACAAGATGTGCATGCAAGTGGTGCTTTTTGCAGAACGCGCACGTGGATTTCTACCAAACGACGTGCTAAGCATGCCGATGCTGCTCTTTTTAGCACCCGCGCACGCATTTGTGCGAAAACGCGTTTTAAGCATGCACATGCATCTTTTGGTAGACGCGGATGAAGTTTTCTGCAAAACCACAAGATGTGCATGCAAATGGTGCTTTTTGCAGAACGCGCACGTGGATTTCTACCAAACGACGTGCTAAGCTTGCCGATGCTGCTCTTTTTAGCACCCGCGCACGGATTTGTGCGAAAACGCGTTTTAAGCATGCACATGCATCTTTTGGTAGACGCGGATGAAGTTTTCTGCAAAACCACAAGATGTGCATGCAAATGGTGCTTTTTAACGCGCTCGTGGATTTCTACCAAACGACGTGCTAAGCATGCCGATGCTGCTCTTTTTAGCACTCGCGCACGCATTTGTGCGAAAACGCGTTTTAAGCATGCACATGCATCTTTTGGTAGACGCGGATGAAGTTTTCTGCAAAACCACAAGATGTGCATGCAAATGGTGCTTTTTGCAGAACGCGCACGTGGATTTCTACCAAACGACGTGCTAAGCATGCCGATGCTGCTCTTTTTAGCACCCGCGCACGGATTTGTGCGAAAACGCGTTTTAAGCATGCACATGCATCTTTTGGTAGACGCGGATGAAGTTTTCTGCAAAACCACAAGATGTGCATGCAAATGGTGCTTTTGGCAGAACGCGCACGTGGATTTCTACCAAACGACGTGCAAAGCATGCCGATGCTGCTCTTTTTAGCACCCGCGCACGCATTTGTGCGAAAACGCGTTTTAAGCATGCACATGCATCTTTTGGTAGACGCGGATGACGTTTTCTGCAAAACCACAAGATGTGCATGCAAATGGTGCTTTTTGCAGAACGCGCTCGTGGATTTCTACCAAACGACGTGCTAAGCATGCCGATGCTGCTCTTTTTAGCACCCGCACACGCATTTGTGCGAAAACGCGTTTTAAGCATGCACATGCATCTTTTGGTAGACGCGGATGAAGTTTTCTGCAAAACCACAAGATGTGCATGCAAATGGTGCTTTTGGCAGAACGCGCACGTGGATTTCTACCAAATGACGTGCTAAGCATGCTGATGCTGCTCTTTTTAGCACCCGCGCACGCATTTGTGCGAAAACGCGTTTTAAGCATGCACATGCATCTTTTGGTAGACGCGGATGAAGTTTTCTGCAAAACCACAAGATGTGCATGCAAATGGTGCTTTTTGCAGAACGCGCTCGTGGATTTCTACCAAACGACGTGGTAAGCATGCCGATGCTGCTCTTTTTAGCACCCGCGCACGCATTTGTGCGAAAACGCGTTTTAAGCATGCACATGCATCTTTTGGTAGAAGCGGATGAAGTTTTCTGCAAAACCACAAGATGTGCATGCAAATGGTGCTTTTTGCAGAACGCGCACGTGGATTTCTACCAAACGACGTGCTAAGCATGCCGATGCTGCTCTTTTTAGCACCCGCGCACGGATTTGTGCGAAAACGCGTTTTAAGCATGCACATGCATCTTTTGGTAGACGCGGATGAAGTTTTCTGCAAAACCACAAGATGTGCATGCAAATGGTGCTTTTTGCAGAACGCGCACGTGGATTTCTACCAAACGACGTGCTAAGCATGCCGATGCTGCTCTTTTTAGCACCCGCGCACGCATTTGTGCGAGAACGCGTTTTAAGCATGCACATGCATCTTTTGGTAGACGCGGATGAAGTTTTCTGCAAAACGACAAGATGTGCATGCAAATGGTGCTTTTTGCAAAACGCGCACGTGGATTTCTACCAAACGACGTGCTAAGCATGCCGATGCTGCTCTTTTTAGCACCCGCGCACGCATTTGTGCGAAAACGCGTTTTAAGCATGCACATGCATCTTTTGGTAGACGCGGATGAAGTTTTCTGCAAAACCACAAGATGTGCATGCAAATGGTGCTTTTTGCAGAACGCGCACGTGGATTTCTACCAAACGACGTGCTAAGCATGCCGATGCTGCTCTTTTTAGCACCCGCGCACGCATTTGTGCGGAAACGCGTTTTAAGCATGCACATGCATCTTTGGTAGACGCGGATGACGTTTTCTGCAAAACCACAAGATGTGCATGCAAATGGTGCTTTTTGCAGAACGCGCTCGTGGATTTCTACCAAACGACGTGCTAAGCATGCCGATGCTGCTCTTTTTAGCACCCGCACACGCATTTGTGCGAAAACGCGTTTTAAGCATGCACATGCATCTTTTGGTAGACGCGGATGAAGTTTTCTGCAAAACCACAAGATGTGCATGCAAATGGTGCTTTTTGCAGAACGCGCACGTGGATTTCTACCAAACGACGTGCTAAGCATGCCGATGCTGCTCTTTTTAGCACCCGCGCACGCATTTGTGCGAGAACGCGTTTTAAGCATGCACATGCATCTTTTGGTAGACGCGGATGAAGTTTTCTGCAAAACCACAAGATGTGCATGCAAATGGTGCTTTTTGCAGAACGCGCACGTGGATTTCTACCAAACGACGTGCTAAGCATGCCGATGCTGCTCTTTTTAGCACCCGCGCACGGATTTGTGCGAAAACGCGTTTTAAGCATGCACATGCATCTTTTGGTAGACGCGGATGAAGTTTTCTGCAAAACCACAAGATGTGCATGCAAATGGTGCTTTTTGCAGAACGCGCACGTGGATTTCTACCAAACGACGTGCTAAGCATGCCGATGCTGCTCTTTTTAGCACCCGCGCACGGATTTGTGCGAGAACGCGTTTTAAGCATGCACATGCATCTTTTGGTAGACGCGGATGAAGTTTTCTGCAAAACCACAAGATGTGCATGCAAATGGTGCTTTTGGCAGAACGCGCACGTGGATTTCTACCAAACGACGTGCTAAGCATGCCGATGCTGCTCTTTTTAGCACCCGCGCACGCATTTGTGCGAAAACGCGTTTTAAGCATGCACATGCATCTTTTGGTAGACGCGGATGACGTTTTCTGCAAAACCACAAGATGTGCATGCAAATGGTGCTTTTTGCAGAACGCGCTCGTGGATTTCTACCAAACGACGTGCTAAGCATGCCGATGCTGCTCTTTTTAGCACCCGCACACGCATTTGTGCGAAAACGCGTTTTAAGCATGCACATGCATCTTTTGGTAGACGCGGATGAAGTTTTCTGCAAAACCACAAGATGTGCATGCAAATGGTGCTTTTGGCAGAACGCGCACGTGGATTTCTACCAAACGACGTGCTAAGCATGCTGATGCTGCTCTTTTTAGCACCCGCGCACGCATTTGTGCGAAAACGCGTTTTAAGCATGCACATGCATCTTTTGGTAGACGCGGATGAAGTTTTCTGCAAAACCACAAGATGTGCATGCAAATGGTGCTTTTTGCAGAACGCGCTCGTGGATTTCTACCAAACGACGTGCTAAGCATGCCGATGCTGCTCTTTTTAGCACCCGCGCACGCATTTGTGCGAAAACGCGTTTTAAGCATGCACATGCATCTTTTGGTAGACGCGGATGAAGTTTTCTGCAAAACCACAAGATGTGCATGCAAATGGTGCTTTTTGCAGAACGCGCACGTGGATTTCTACCAAACGACGTGCTAAGCATGCCGATGCTGCTCTTTTTAGCACCCGCGCACGGATTTGTGCGAAAACGCGTTTTAAGCATGCACATGCATCTTTTGGTAGACGCGGATGAAGTTTTCTGCAAAACCACAAGATGTGCATGCAAATGGTGCTTTTTGCAGAACGCGCACCTGGATTTCTATCAAACGACGTGCTAAGCATGCCGATGCTGCTCTTTTTAGCACCCGCGCACGCATTTGTGCGAGAACGCGTTTTAAGCATGCACATGCATCTTTTGGTAGACGCGGATGAAGTTTTCTGCAAAACGACAAGATGTGCATGCAAATGGTGCTTTTTGCAAAACGCGCACGTGGATTTCTACCAAACGACGTGCTAAGCATGCCGATGCTGCTCTTTTTAGCACCCGCGCACGCATTTGTGCGAAAACGCGTTTTAAGCATGCACATGCATCTTTTGGTAGACGCGCATGAAGTTTTCTGCAAAACCACAAGATGTGCATGCAAATGGTGCTTTTTGCAGAACGCGCACGTGGATTTCTACCAAACGACGTGCTAAGCCTGCCGATGCTGCTCTTTTTAGCACCCGCGCACGCATTTGTGCGGAAACGCGTTTTAAGCATGCACATGCATCTTTTGGTAGACGCGGATGACGTTTTCTGCAAAACCACAAGATGTGCATGCAAATGGTGCTTTTTGCAGAACGCGCTCGTGGATTTCTACCAAACGACGTGCTAAGCATGCCGATGCTGCTCTTTTTAGCACCCGCACACGCATTTGTGCGAAAACGCGTTTTAAGCATGCACATGCATCTTTTGGTAGACGCGGATGAAGTTTTCTGCAAAACCACAAGATGTGCATGCAAATGGTGCTTTTGGCAGAACGCGCACGTGGATTTCTACCAAACGACGTGCTAAGCATGCTGATGCTGCTCTTTTTAGCACCCGCGCACGCATTTGTGCGAAAACGCGTTTTAAGCATGCACATGCATCTTTTGGTAGACGCGGATGAAGTTTTCTGCAAAACCACAAGATGTGCATGCAAATGGTGCTTTTTGCAGAACGCGCTCGTGGATTTCTACCAAACGACGTGCTAAGCATGCCGATGCTGCTCTTTTTAGCACCCGCGCACGCATTTGTGCGAAAACGCGTTTTAAGCATGCACATGCATCTTTTGGTAGACGCGGATGAAGTTTTCTGCAAAACCACAAGATGTGCATGCAAATGGTGCTTTTTGCAGAACGCGCACGTGGATTTCTACCAAACGACGTGCTAAGCATGCCGATGCTGCTCTTTTTAGCACCCGCGCACGGATTTGTGCGAAAACGCGTTTTAAGCATGCACATGCATCTTTTGGTAGACGCGGATGAAGTTTTCTGCAAAACCACAAGATGTGCATGCAAATGGTGCTTTTTGCAGAACGCGCACGTGGATTTCTACCAAACGACGTGCTAAGCATGCCGATGCTGCTCTTTTTAGCACTCGCGCACGCATTTGTGCGAAAACGCGTTTTAAGCATGCACATGCATCTTTTGGTAGACGCGGATGAAGTTTTCTGCAAAACCACAAGATGTGCATGCAAATGGTGCTTTTTGCAGAACGCGCACGTGGATTTCTACCAAACGACGTGCTAAGCATGCCGATGCTGCTCTTTATAGCACCCGCGCACGGATTTGTGCGAAAACGCGTTTTAAGCATGCACATGCATCTTTTGGTAGACGCGGATGAAGTTTTCTGCAAAACCACAAGATGTGCATGCAAATGGTGCTTTTTGCAGAACGCGCACCTGGATTTCTACCAAACGACGTGCTAAGCATGCCGATGCTGCTCTTTTTAGCACCCGCGCACGCATTTGTGCGAGAACGCGTTTTAAGCATGCACATGCATCTTTTGGTAGACGCGGATGAAGTTTTCTGCAAAACGACAAGATGTGCATGCAAATGATGCTTTTTGCAAAACGCGCACGTGGATTTCTACCAAACGACGTGCTAAGCATGCTGATGCTGCTCTTTTTAGCACCCGCGCACGCATTTGTGCGAAAACGCGTTTTAAGCATGCACATGCATCTTTTGGTAGACGCGGATGAAGTTTTCTGCAAAACCACAAGATGTGCATGCAAATGGTGCTTTTTGCAGAACGCGCACGTGGATTTCTACCAAACGACGTGCTAAGCATGCCGATGCTGCTCTTTTTAGCACCCGCGCACGCATTTGTGCGAGAACGCGTTTTAAGCATGCACATGCATCTTTTGGTAGACGCGGATGAAGTTTTCTGCAAAACGACAAGATGTGCATGCAAATGGTGCTTTTTGCAAAACGCGCACGTGGATTTCTACCAAACGACGTGCTAAGCATGCCGATGCTGCTCTTTTTAGCACCCGCGCACGCATTTGTGCGAAAACGCGTTTTAAGCATGCACATGCATCTTTTGGTAGACGCGGATGAAGTTTTCTGCAAAACCACAAGATGTGCATGCAAATGGTGCTTTTTGCAGAACGCGCACGTGGATTTCTACCAAACGACGTGCTAAGCATGCCGATGCTGCTCTTTTTAGCACCCGCGCACGGATTTGTGCGAAAACGCGTTTTAAGCATGCACATGCATCTTTTGGTAGACGCGGATGAAGTTTTCTGCAAAACCACAAGATGTGCATGCAAATGGTGCTTTTTGCAGAACGCGCACGTGGATTTCTACCAAACGACGTGCTAAGCATGCCGATGCTGCTCTTTTTAGCACCCGCGCACGGATTTGTGCGAGAACGCGTTTTAAGCATGCACATGCATCTTTTGGTAGACGCGGATGAAGTTTTCTGCAAAACCACAAGATGTGCATGCAAATGGTGCTTTTGGCAGAACGCGCACGTGGATTTCTACCAAACGACGTGCTAAGCATGCCGATGCTGCTCTTTTTAGCACCCGCGCACGCATTTGTGCGAAAACGCGTTTTAAGCATGCACATGCATCTTTTGGTAGACACGGATGACGTTTTCTGCAAAACCACAAGATGTGCATGCAAATGGTGCTTTTTGCAGAACGCGCTCGTGGATTTCTACCAAACGACGTGCTAAGCATGCCGATGCTGCTCTTTTTAGCACCCGCACACGCATTTGTGCGAAAACGCGTTTTAAGCATGCACATGCATCTTTTGGTAGACGCGGATGAAGTTTTCTGCAAAACCACAAGATGTGCATGCAAATGGTGCTTTTGGCAGAACGCGCACGTGGATTTCTACCAAACGACGTGTAAGCATGCCGATCTGCTCTTTTTAGCACCCGCGCACGCATTTGTGCGAGAACGCGTTTTAAGCATGCATATGCATCTTTTGGTAGACGCGGATGAAGTTTTCTGCAAAACCACAAGATGTGCATGCAAATGGTGCTTTTTGCAAAACGCGCACGTGGATTTCTACCAAACGACGTGCTAAGCATGCCGATGCTGCTCTTTTTAGCACCCGCGCACGCATTTGTGCGAAAACGCGTTTTAAGCATGCACATGCATCTTTTGGTAGACGCGGATGAAGTTTTCTGCAAAACCACAAGATGTGCATGCAAATGGTGCTTTTTGCAGAACGCGCACGTGGATTTCTACCAAACGACGTGCTAAGCATGCCGATGCTGCTCTTTTTAGCACCCGCGCACGCATTTGTGCGAAAACGCGTTTTAAGCATGCACATGCATCTTTTGGTAGACGCGGATGAAGTTTTCTGCAAAACCACAAGATGTGCATGCAAAATGGTGCTTTTTGCAGAACGCGCACGTGGATTTCTACCAAACGACGTGCTAAGCTTGCCGATGCTGCTCTTTTTAGCACCCGCGCACGGATTTGTGCGAAAACGCGTTTTAAGCATGCACATGCATCTTTTGGTAGACGCGGATGAAGTTTTCTGCAAAACCACAAGATGTGCATGCAAATGGTGCTTTTGGCAGAACGCGCACGTGGATTTCTACCAAACGACGTGCTAAGCATGCCGATGCTGCTCTTTTTAGCACCCGCGCACGCATTTGTGCGAAAACGCGTTTTAAGCATGCCCATGCATCTTTTGGTAGACGCGGATGAAGTTTTCTGCAAAACCACAAGACGTGCATGCAAATGGTGCTTTTTGCAGAACGCGCATGTGGATTTCTACCAAACGACGCGCTAAGCATGCCGATGCTGCTCTTTTTAGCACCCGCGCACGGATTTGTGCGAAAACGCGTTTTAAGCATGCACATGCATCTTTTGGTAGACGCGGATGAAGTTTTCTGCAAAACCACAAGAATGTGCTTGCAAATGGTGCTTTTGGCAGAACGCGCACGTGGATTTCTACCAAACGACGTGCTAAGCATGCCGATGCTGCTCTTTTTAGCACCCGCGCACGGATTTGTGCGAAAACGCGTTTTAAGCATGCACATGCATCTTTTGGTAGACGCGGATGAAGTTTTCTGCAAAACCACAAGATGTGCATGCAAATGGTGCTTTTTGGAGAACGCGCACGTGGATTTCTACCAAACGACGTGCTAAGCATGCCGATGCTGCTCTTTTTAGCACTCGCGCACGCATTTGTGCGAAAACGCGTTTTTAAGCATGCACATGCATCTTTTGGTAGACGCGGATGAAGTTTTCTGCAAAACCACAAGATGTGCATGCAAATCGTGCTTTTTGCAGAACGCGCACATGGATTTCTACCAAACGACGTGCTAAGCATGCCGATGCTGCTCTTTTTAGCACCCGCGCACGGATTTGTGCGAAAACGCGTTTTAAGCATGCACATGCATCTTTTGGTAGACGCGGATGAAGTTTTCTGCAAAACCACAAGATGTGCATGCAAATGGTGCTTTTTGCAGAACGCGCACGTGGATTTCTACCAAACGACGTGCTAAGCATGCCGATGCTGCTCTTTTTAGCACCCGCGCACGGATTTGTGCGAAAACGCGTTTTAAGCATGCACATGCATCTTTTGGTAGACGCGGATGAAGTTTTCTGCAAAACCACAAGATGTGCATGCAAATGGTGCTTTTGGCAGAACGCGCACGTGGATTTCTACCAAACGACGTGCAAAGCATGCCGATGCTGCTCTTTTTAGCACCCGCGCACGCATTTGTGCGAAAACGCGTTTTAAGCATGCACATGCATCTTTTGGTAGACGCGGATGAAGTTTTCTGCAAAACCACAAGATGTGCATGCAAATGGTGCTTTTTGCAGAACGCGCTCGTGGATTTCTACCAAACGACGTGCTAAGCATGCCGATGCTGCTCTTTTTAGCACTCGCGCACGCATTTGTGCGAAAACGCGTTTTAAGCATGCACATGCATCTTTTGGTAGACGCGGATGAAGTTTTCTGCAAAACCACAAGATGTGCATGCAAATCGTGCTTTTTGCAGAACGCGCACATGGATTTCTACCAAACGACGTGCTAAGCATGCCGATGCTGCTCTTTTTAGCACCCGCGCACGGATTTGTGCGAAAACGCGTTTTAAGCATGCACATGCATCTTTTGGTAGACGCGGATGAAGTTTTCTGCAAAACCACAAGATGTGCATGCAAATGGTGCTTTTGGCAGAACGCGCGCGTGGATTTCTACCAAACGACGTGCAAAGCATGCCGATGCTGCTCTTTTTAGCACCCGCGCACGCATTTGTGCGAAAACGCGTTTTAAGCATGCACATGCATCTTTTGGTAGACGCGGATGAAGTTTTCTGCAAAACCACAAGATGTGCATGCAAATGGTGCTTTTTGCAGAACGCGCTCGTGGATTTCTACCAAACGACGTGCTAAGCATGCCGATGCTGCTCTTTTTAGCACTCGCGCACGCATTTGTGCGAAAACGCGTTTTAAGCATGCACATGCATCTTTTGGTAGACGCGGATGAAGTTTTCTGCAAAACCACAAGATGTGCATGCAAATCGTGCTTTTTGCAGAACGCGCACGTGGATTTCTACCAAACGACGTGCTAAGCATGCCGATGCTGCTCTTTTTAGCACCCGCGCACGGATTTGTGCGAAAACGCGTTTTAAGCATGCACATGCATCTTTTGGTAGACGCGGATGAAGTTTTCTGCAAAACCACAAGATGTGCATGCAAATGGTGCTTTTTGCAGAACGCGCACGTGGATTTCTACCAAACGACGTGCTAAGCATGCCGATGCTGCTCTTTTTAGCACCCGCGCACGGATTTGTGCGAAAACGCGTTTTAAGCATGCACATGCATCTTTTGGTAGACGCGGATGAAGTTTTCTGCAAAACCACAAGATGTGCATGCAAATGGTGCTTTTTGCAGAACGCGCACGTGGATTTCTACCAAACGACGTGCTAAGCATGCCGATGCTGCTCTTTTTAGCACCCGCGCACGCATTTGTGCGAGAACGCGTTTTAAGCATGCACATGCATCTTTTGGTAGACGCGGATGAAGTTTTCTGCAAAACGACAAGATGTGCATGCAAATGGTGCTTTTTGCAAAACGCGCACGTGGATTTCTACCAAACGACGTGCTAAGCATGCCGATGCTGCTCTTTTTAGCACCCGCGCGCGCATTTGTGCGAAAACGCGTTTTAAGCATGCACATGCATCTTTTGGTAGACGCGGATGAAGTTTTCTGCAAAACCACAAGATGTGCATGCAAATGGTGCTTTTTGCAGAACGCGCACGTGGATTTCTACCAAACGACGTGCTAAGCATGCCGATGCTGCTCTTTTTAGCA
This sequence comes from Dermacentor andersoni, assembly GCF_023375885.2. Lineage (NCBI taxonomy): Eukaryota > Metazoa > Arthropoda > Arachnida > Ixodida > Ixodidae > Dermacentor > Dermacentor andersoni. The sequence continues at coordinate 183,959 of NW_027314775.1, forward strand.
CCCGCGCACGCATTTGTGCGAAAACGCGTTTTAAGCATGCACATGCATCTTTTGGTAGACGCGGATGAAGTTTTCTGCAAAACCACAAGATGTGCATGCAAATGGTGCTTTTTGCAGAACGCGCACGTGGATTTCTACCAAACGACGTGCTAAGCTTGCCGATGCTGCTCTTTTTAGCACCCGCGCACGGATTTGTGCGAAAACGCGTTTTAAGCATGCACATGCATCTTTTGGTAGACGCGGATGAAGTTTTCTGCAAAACCACAAGATGTGCATGCAAATGGTGCTTTTTAACGCGCTCGTGGATTTCTACCAAACGACGTGCTAAGCATGCCGATGCTGCTCTTTTTAGCACTCGCGCACGCATTTGTGCGAAAACGCGTTTTAAGCATGCACATGCATCTTTTGGTAGACGCGGATGAAGTTTTCTGCAAAACCACAAGATGTGCATGCAAATGGTGCTTTTTGCAGAACGCGCACGTGGATTTCTACCAAACGACGTGCTAAGCATGCCGATGCTGCTCTTTTTAGCACCCGCGCACGGATTTGTGCGAAAACGCGTTTTAAGCATGCACATGCATCTTTTGGTAGACGCGGATGAAGTTTTCTGCAAAACCACAAGATGTGCATGCAAATGGTGCTTTTGGCAGAACGCGCACGTGGATTTCTACCAAACGACGTGCAAAGCATGCCGATGCTGCTCTTTTTAGCACCCGCGCACGCATTTGTGCGAAAACGCGTTTTAAGCATGCACATGCATCTTTTGGTAGACGCGGATGACGTTTTCTGCAAAACCACAAGATGTGCATGCAAATGGTGCTTTTTGCAGAACGCGCTCGTGGATTTCTACCAAACGACGTGCTAAGCATGCCGATGCTGCTCTTTTTAGCACCCGCACACGCATTTGTGCGAAAACGCGTTTTAAGCATGCACATGCATCTTTTGGTAGACGCGGATGAAGTTTTCTGCAAAACCACAAGATGTGCATGCAAATGGTGCTTTTGGCAGAACGCGCACGTGGATTTCTACCAAACGACGTGCTAAGCATGCTGATGCTGCTCTTTTTAGCACCCGCGCACGCATTTGTGCGAAAACGCGTTTTAAGCATGCACATGCATCTTTTGGTAGACGCGGATGAAGTTTTCTGCAAAACCACAAGATGTGCATGCAAATGGTGCTTTTTGCAGAACGCGCTCGTGGATTTCTACCAAACGACGTGCTAAGCATGCCGATGCTGCTCTTTTTAGCACCCGCGCACGCATTTGTGCGAAAACGCGTTTTAAGCATGCACATGCATCTTTTGGTAGACGCGGATGAAGTTTTCTGCAAAACCACAAGATGTGCATGCAAATGGTGCTTTTTGCAGAACGCGCACGTGGATTTCTACCAAACGACGTGCTAAGCATGCCGATGCTGCTCTTTTTAGCACCCGCGCACGGATTTGTGCGAAAACGCGTTTTAAGCATGCACATGCATCTTTTGGTAGACGCGGATGAAGTTTTCTGCAAAACCACAAGATGTGCATGCAAATGGTGCTTTTTGCAGAACGCGCACGTGGATTTCTACCAAACGACGTGCTAAGCATGCCGATGCTGCTCTTTTTAGCACCCGCGCACGCATTTGTGCGAGAACGCGTTTTAAGCATGCACATGCATCTTTTGGTAGACGCGGATGAAGTTTTCTGCAAAACGACAAGATGTGCATGCAAATGGTGCTTTTTGCAAAACGCACACGTGGATTTCTACCAAACGACGTGCTAAGCATGCCGATGCTGCTCTTTTTAGCACCCGCGCACGCATTTGTGCGAAAACGCGTTTTAAGCATGCACATGCATCTTTTGGTAGACGCGGATGAAGTTTTCTGCAAAACCACAAGATGTGCATGCAAATGGTGCTTTTTGCAGAACGCGCACGTGGATTTCTACCAAACGACGTGCTAAGCATGCCGATGCTGCTCTTTTTAGCACCCGCGCACGCATTTGTGCGGAAACGCGTTTTAAGCATGCACATGCATCTTTTGGTAGACGCGGATGACATTTTCTGCAAAACCACAAGATGTGCATGCAAATGGTGCTTTTTGCAGAACGCGCTCGTGGATTTCTACCAAACGACGTGCTAAGCATGCCGATGCTGCTCTTTTTAGCACCCGCACACGCATTTGTGCGAAAACGCGTTTTAAGCATGCACATGCATCTTTTGGTAGACGCGGATGAAGTTTTCTGCAAAACCACAAGATGTGCATGCAAATGGTGCTTTTTGCAGAACGCGCACGTGGATTTCTACCAAACGACGTGCTAAGCATGCCGATGCTGCTCTTTTTAGCACCCGCGCACGCATTTGTGCGAGAACGCGTTTTAAGCATGCACATGCATCTTTTGGTAGACGCGGATGAAGTTTTCTGCAAAACGACAGGATGTGCATGCAAATGGTGCTTTTTGCTAAACGCGCACGTGGATTTCTACCAAACGACGTGCTAAGCATGCCGATGCTGCTCTTTTTAGCACCCGCGCACGCATTTGTGCGAAAACGCGTTTTAAGCATGCACATGCATATTTTGGTAGACGCGGATGAAGTTTTCTGCAAAACCACAAGATGTGCATGCAAATGGTGCTTTTTGCAGAACGCGCACGTGGATTTCTACCAAACGACGTGCTAAGCATGCCGATGCTGCTCTTTTTAGCACCCGCGCACGGATTTGTGCGAAAACGCGTTTTAAGCATGCACATGCATCTTTTGGTAGACGCGGATGAAGTTTTCTGCAAAACCACAAGATGTGCATGCAAATGGTGCTTTTTGCAGAACGCGCACGTGGATTTCTACCACACGACGTGCTAAGCATGCCGATGCTGCTCTTTTTAGCACCCGCGCACGGATTTGTGCGAGAACGCGTTTTAAGCATGCACATGCATCTTTTGGTAGACGCGGATGAAGTTTTCTGCAAAACCACAAGATGTGCATGCAAATGGTGCTTTTGGCAGAACGCGCACGTGGATTTCTACCAAACGACGTGCTAAGCATGCCGATGCTGCTCTTTTTAGCACCCGCGCACGGATTTGTGCGAAAACGCGTTTTAAGCATGCACATGCATCTTTTGGTAGACGCGGATGAAGTTTTCTGCAAAACCACAAGATGTGCATGCAAATGGTGCTTTTTGGAGAACGCGCACGTGGATTTCTACCAAACGACGTGCTAAGCATGCCGATGCTGCTCTTTTTAGCACTCGCGCACGCATTTGTGCGAAAACGCGTTTTAAGCATGCACATGCATCTTTTGGTAGACGCGGATGAAGTTTTCTGCAAAACCACAAGATGTGCATGCAAATCGTGCTTTTTGCAGAACGCGCACATGGATTTCTACCAAACGACGTGCTAAGCATGCCGATGCTGCTCTTTTTAGCACCCGCGCACGGATTTGTGCGAAAACGCGTTTTAAGCATGCACATGCATCTTTTGGTAGACGCGGATGAAGTTTTCTGCAAAACCACAAGATGTGCATGCAAATGGTGCTTTTTGCAGAACGCGCACGTGGATTTCTACCAAACGACGTGCTAAGCATGCCGATGCTGCTCTTTTTAGCACCCGCGCACGGATTTGTGCGAAAACGCGTTTTAAGCATGCACATGCATCTTTTGGTAGACGCGGATGAAGTTTTCTGCAAAACCACAAGATGTGCATGCAAATGGTGCTTTTGGCAGAACGCGCACGTGGATTTCTACCAAACGACGTGCAAAGCATGCCGATGCTGCTCTTTTTAGCACCCGCGCACGCATTTGTGCGAAAACGCGTTTTAAGCATGCACATGCATCTTTTGGTAGACGCGGATGAAGTTTTCTGCAAAACCACAAGATGTGCATGCAAATGGTGCTTTTTGCAGAACGCGCTCGTGGATTTCTACCAAACGACGTGCTAAGCATGCCGATGCTGCTCTTTTTAGCACTCGCGCACGCATTTGTGCGAAAACGCGTTTTAAGCATGCACATGCATCTTTTGGTAGACGCGGATGAAGTTTTCTGCAAAACCACAAGATGTGCATGCAAATCGTGCTTTTTGCAGAACGCGCACATGGATTTCTACCAAACGACGTGCTAAGCATGCCGATGCTGCTCTTTTTAGCACCCGCGCACGGATTTGTGCGAAAACGCGTTTTAAGCATGCACATGCATCTTTTGGTAGACGCGGATGAAGTTTTCTGCAAAACCACAAGATGTGCATGCAAATGGTGCTTTTGGCAGAACGCGCGCGTGGATTTCTACCAAACGACGTGCAAAGCATGCCGATGCTGCTCTTTTTAGCACCCGCGCACGCATTTGTGCGAAAACGCGTTTTAAGCATGCACATGCATCTTTTGGTAGACGCGGATGAAGTTTTCTGCAAAACCACAAGATGTGCATGCAAATGGTGCTTTTTGCAGAACGCGCTCGTGGATTTCTACCAAACGACGTGCTAAGCATGCCGATGCTGCTCTTTTTAGCACTCGCGCACGCATTTGTGCGAAAACGCGTTTTAAGCATGCACATGCATCTTTTGGTAGACGCGGATGAAGTTTTCTGCAAAACCACAAGATGTGCATGCAAATCGTGCTTTTTGCAGAACGCGCACGTGGATTTCTACCAAACGACGTGCTAAGCATGCCGATGCTGCTCTTTTTAGCACCCGCGCACGGATTTGTGCGAAAACGCGTTTTAAGCATGCACATGCATCTTTTGGTAGACGCGGATGAAGTTTTCTGCAAAACCACAAGATGTGCATGCAAATGGTGCTTTTTGCAGAACGCGCACGTGGATTTCTACCAAACGACGTGCTAAGCATGCCGATGCTGCTCTTTTTAGCACCCGCGCACGGATTTGTGCGAAAACGCGTTTTAAGCATGCACATGCATCTTTTGGTAGACGCGGATGAAGTTTTCTGCAAAACCACAAGATGTGCATGCAAATGGTGCTTTTTGCAGAACGCGCACGTGGATTTCTACCAAACGACGTGCTAAGCATGCCGATGCTGCTCTTTTTAGCACCCGCGCACGCATTTGTGCGAGAACGCGTTTTAAGCATGCACATGCATCTTTTGGTAGACGCGGATGAAGTTTTCTGCAAAACGACAAGATGTGCATGCAAATGGTGCTTTTTGCAAAACGCGCACGTGGATTTCTACCAAACGACGTGCTAAGCATGCCGATGCTGCTCTTTTTAGCACCCGCGCGCGCATTTGTGCGAAAACGCGTTTTAAGCATGCACATGCATCTTTTGGTAGACGCGGATGAAGTTTTCTGCAAAACCACAAGATGTGCATGCAAATGGTGCTTTTTGCAGAACGCGCACGTGGATTTCTACCAAACGACGTGCTAAGCATGCCGATGCTGCTCTTTTTAGCACCCGCGCACGCATTTGTGCGAAAACGCGTTTTAAGCATGCACATGCATCTTTTGGTAGACGCGGATGAAGTTTTCTGCAAAACCACAAGATGTGCATGCAAATGGTGCTTTTTGCAGAACGCGCACGTGGATTTCTACCAAACGACGTGCTAAGCTTGCCGATGCTGCTCTTTTTAGCACCCGCGCACGGATTTGTGCGAAAACGCGTTTTAAGCATGCACATGCATCTTTTGGTAGACGCGGATGAAGTTTTCTGCAAAACCACAAGATGTGCATGCAAATGGTGCTTTTTAACGCGCTCGTGGATTTCTACCAAACGACGTGCTAAGCATGCCGATGCTGCTCTTTTTAGCACTCGCGCACGCATTTGTGCGAAAACGCGTTTTAAGCATGCACATGCATCTTTTGGTAGACGCGGATGAAGTTTTCTGCAAAACCACAAGATGTGCATGCAAATGGTGCTTTTTGCAGAACGCGCACGTGGATTTCTACCAAACGACGTGCTAAGCATGCCGATGCTGCTCTTTTTAGCACCCGCGCACGGATTTGTGCGAAAACGCGTTTTAAGCATGCACATGCATCTTTTGGTAGACGCGGATGAAGTTTTCTGCAAAACCACAAGATGTGCATGCAAATGGTGCTTTTGGCAGAACGCGCACGTGGATTTCTACCAAACGACGTGCAAAGCATGCCGATGCTGCTCTTTTTAGCACCCGCGCACGCATTTGTGCGAAAACGCGTTTTAAGCATGCACATGCATCTTTTGGTAGACGCGGATGACGTTTTCTGCAAAACCACAAGATGTGCATGCAAATGGTGCTTTTTGCAGAACGCGCTCGTGGATTTCTACCAAACGACGTGCTAAGCATGCCGATGCTGCTCTTTTTAGCACCCGCACACGCATTTGTGCGAAAACGCGTTTTAAGCATGCACATGCATCTTTTGGTAGACGCGGATGAAGTTTTCTGCAAAACCACAAGATGTGCATGCAAATGGTGCTTTTGGCAGAACGCGCACGTGGATTTCTACCAAACGACGTGCTAAGCATGCTGATGCTGCTCTTTTTAGCACCCGCGCACGCATTTGTGCGAAAACGCGTTTTAAGCATGCACATGCATCTTTTGGTAGACGCGGATGAAGTTTTCTGCAAAACCACAAGATGTGCATGCAAATGGTGCTTTTTGCAGAACGCGCTCGTGGATTTCTACCAAACGACGTGCTAAGCATGCCGATGCTGCTCTTTTTAGCACCCGCGCACGCATTTGTGCGAAAACGCGTTTTAAGCATGCACATGCATCTTTTGGTAGACGCGGATGAAGTTTTCTGCAAAACCACAAGATGTGCATGCAAATGGTGCTTTTTGCAGAACGCGCACGTGGATTTCTACCAAACGACGTGCTAAGCATGCCGATGCTGCTCTTTTTAGCACCCGCGCACGGATTTGTGCGAAAACGCGTTTTAAGCATGCACATGCATCTTTTGGTAGACGCGGATGAAGTTTTCTGCAAAACCACAAGATGTGCATGCAAATGGTGCTTTTTGCAGAACGCGCACGTGGATTTCTACCAAACGACGTGCTAAGCATGCCGATGCTGCTCTTTTTAGCACCCGCGCACGCATTTGTGCGAGAACGCGTTTTAAGCATGCACATGCATCTTTTGGTAGACGCGGATGAAGTTTTCTGCAAAACGACAAGATGTGCATGCAAATGGTGCTTTTTGCAAAACGCGCACGTGGATTTCTACCAAACGACGTGCTAAGCATGCCGATGCTGCTCTTTTTAGCACCCGCGCACGCATTTGTGCGAAAACGCGTTTTAAGCATGCACATGCATCTTTTGGTAGACGCGGATGAAGTTTTCTGCAAAACCACAAGATGTGCATGCAAATGGTGCTTTTTGCAGAACGCGCACGTGGATTTCTAACAAACGACGTGCTAAGCATGCCGATGCTGCTCTTTTTAGCACCCGCGCACGCATTTGTGCGGAAACGCGTTTTAAGCATGCACATGCATCTTTTGGTAGACGCGGATGACATTTTCTGCAAAACCACAAGATGTGCATGCAAATGGTGCTTTTTGCAGAACGCGCTCGTGGATTTCTACCAAACGACGTGCTAAGCATGCCGATGCTGCTCTTTTTAGCACCCGCACACGCATTTGTGCGAAAACGCGTTTTAAGCATGCACATGCATCTTTTGGTAGACGCGGATGAAGTTTTCTGCAAAACCACAAGATGTGCATGCAAATGGTGCTTTTTGCAGAACGCGCACGTGGATTTCTACCAAACGACGTGCTAAGCATGCCGATGCTGCTCTTTTTAGCACCCGCGCACGCATTTGTGCGAGAACGCGTTTTAAGCATGCACATGCATCTTTTGGTAGACGCGGATGAAGTTTTCTGCAAAACGACAGGATGTGCATGCAAATGGTGCTTTTTGCAAAACGCGCACGTGGATTTCTACCAAACGACGTGCTAAGCATGCCGATGCTGCTCTTTTTAGCACCCGCGCACGCATTTGTGCGAAAACGCGTTTTAAGCATGCACATGCATATTTTGGTAGACGCGGATGAAGTTTTCTGCAAAACCACAAGATGTGCATGCAAATGGTGCTTTTTGCAGAACGCGCACGTGGATTTCTACCAAACGACGTGCTAAGCATGCCGATGCTGCTCTTTTTAGCACCCGCGCACGGATTTGTGCGAAAACGCGTTTTAAGCATGCACATGCATCTTTTGGTAGACGCGGATGAAGTTTTCTGCAAAACCACAAGATGTGCATGCAAATGGTGCTTTTTGCAGAACGCGCACGTGGATTTCTACCAAACGACGTGCTAAGCATGCCGATGCTGCTCTTTTTAGCACCCGCGCACGGATTTGTGCGAAAACGCGTTTTAAGCATGCACATGCATCTTTTGGTAGACGCGGATGAAGTTTTCTGCAAAACCACAAGATGTGCATGCAAATGGTGCTTTTTGCAGAACGCGCACGTGGATTTCTACCACACGACGTGCTAAGCATGCCGATGCTGCTCTTTTTAGCACCCGCGCACGGATTTGTGCGAGAACGCGTTTTAAGCATGCACATGCATCTTTTGGTAGACGCGGATGAAGTTTTCTGCAAAACCACAAGATGTGCATGCAAATGGTGCTTTTGGCAGAACGCGCACGTGGATTTCTACCAAACGACGTGCTAAGCATGCCGATGCTGCTCTTTTTAGCACCCGCACACGCATTTGTGCGAAAACGCGTTTTAAGCATGCACATGCATCTTTTGGTAGACGCGGATGAAGTTTTCTGCAAAACCACAAGATGTGCATGCAAATGGTGCTTTTGGCAGAACGCGCACGTGGATTTCTACCAAACGACGTGCTAAGCATGCTGATGCTGCTCTTTTTAGCACCCGCGCACGCATTTGTGCGAAAACGCGTTTTAAGCATGCGCATGCATCTTTTGGTAGACGCGGATGAAGTTTTCTGCAAAACCACAAGATGTGCATGCAAATGGTGCTTTTTGCAGAACGCGCTCGTGGATTTCTACCAAACGACGTGCTAAGCATGCCGATGCTGCTCTTTTTAGCACCCGCGCACGCATTTGTGCGAAAACGCGTTTTAAGCATGCACATGCATCTTTTGGTAGACGCGGATGAAGTTTTCTGCAAAACCACAAGATGTGCATGCAAATGGTGCTTTTTGCAGAACGCGCACGTGGATTTCTACCAAACGACGTGCTAAGCATGCCGATGCTGCTCTTTTTAGCACCCGCGCACGGATTTGTGCGAAAACGCGTTTTAAGCATGCACATGCATCTTTTGGTAGACGCGGATGAAGTTTTCTGCAAAACCACAAGATGTGCATGCAAATGGTGCTTTTTGCAGAACGCGCACCTGGATTTCTACCAAACGACGTGCTAAGCATGCCGATGCTGCTCTTTTTAGCACCCGCGCACGCATTTGTGCGAGAACGCGTTTTAAGCATGCACATGCATCTTTTGGTAGACGCGGATGAAGTTTTCTGCAAAACGACAAGATGTGCATGCAAATGGTGCTTTTTGCAAAACGCGCACGTGGATTTCTACCAAACGACGTGCTAAGCATGCCGATGCTGCTCTTTTTAGCACCCGCGCACGCATTTGTGCGAAAACGCGTTTTAAGCATGCACATGCATCTTTTGGTAGACGCGCATGAAGTTTTCTGCAAAACCACAAGATGTGCATGCAAATGGTGCTTTTTGCAGAACGCGCACGTGGATTTCTACCAAACGACGTGCTAAGCCTGCCGATGCTGCTCTTTTTAGCACCCGCGCACGCATTTGTGCGGAAACGCGTTTTAAGCATGCACATGCATCTTTTGGTAGACGCGGATGACGTTTTCTGCAAAACCACAAGATGTGCATGCAAATGGTGCTTTTTGCAGAACGCGCTCGTGGATTTCTACCAAACGACGTGCTAAGCATGCCGATGCTGCTCTTTTTAGCACCCGCACACGCATTTGTGCGAAAACGCGTTTTAAGCATGCACATGCATCTTTTGGTAGACGCGGATGAAGTTTTCTGCAAAACCACAAGATGTGCATGCAAATGGTGCTTTTTGCAGAACGCGCACGTGGATTTCTACCAAACGACGTGCTAAGCATGCCGATCTGCTCTTTTTAGCACCCGCGCACGCATTTGTGCGAGAACGCGTTTTAAGCATGCACATGCATCTTTTGGTAGACGCGGATGAAGTTTTCTGCAAAACCAAGAGATGTGCATGCAAATGGTGCTTTTTGCAAAACGCGCACGTGGATTTCTAGCAAACGACGTGCTAAGCATGCCGATGCTGCTCTTTTTAGCACCCGCGCACGCATTTGTGCGAAAACGCGTTTTAAGCATGCACATGCATCTTTTGGTAGACGCGGATGAAGTTTTCTGCAAAACGACAAGATGTGCATGCAAATGGTGCTTTTTGCAAAACGCGCACGTGGATTTCTACCAAACGACGTGCTAAGCATGCCGATGCTGCTCTTTTTAGCACCCGCGCACGCATTTGTGCGAAAACGCGTTTTAAGCATGCACATGCATCTTTTGGTAGACGCGCATGAAGTTTTCTGCAAAACCACAAGATGTGCATGCAAATGGTGCTTTTTGCAGAACGCGCACGTGGATTTCTACCAAACGACGTGCTAAGCCTGCCGATGCTGCTCTTTTTAGCACCCGCGCACGCATTTGTGCGGAAACGCGTTTTAAGCATGCACATGCATCTTTTGGTAGACGCGGATGACGTTTTCTGCAAAACCACAAGATGTGCATGCAAATGGTGCTTTTTGCAGAACGCGCTCGTGGATTTCTACCAAACGACGTGCTAAGCATGCCGATGCTGCTCTTTTTAGCACCCGCACACGCATTTGTGCGAAAACGCGTTTTAAGCATGCACATGCATCTTTTGGTAGACGCGGATGAAGTTTTCTGCAAAACCACAAGATGTGCATGCAAATGGTGCTTTTTGCAGAACGCGCACGTGGATTTCTACCAAACGACGTGCTAAGCATGCCGATCTGCTCTTTTTAGCACCCGCGCACGCATTTGTGCGAGAACGCGTTTTAAGCATGCACATGCATCTTTTGGTAGACGCGGATGAAGTTTTCTGCAAAACCAAGAGATGTGCATGCAAATGGTGCTTTTTGCAAAACGCGCACGTGGATTTCTAGCAAACGACGTGCTAAGCATGCCGATGCTGCTCTTTTTAGCACCCGCGCACGCATTTGTGCGAAAACGCGTTTTAAGCATGCACATGCATCTTTTGGTAGACGCGGATGACGTTTTCTGCAAAACCACAAGATGTGCATGCAAATGGTGCTTTTTGCAGAACGCGCTCGTGGATTTCTACCAAACGACGTGCTAAGCATGCCGATGCTGCTCTTTTTAGCACCCGCGCACGCATTTGTGCGAAAACGCGTTTTAAGCATGCCCATGCATCTTTTGGTAGACGCGGATGAAGTTTTCTGCAAAACCACAAGACGTGCATGCAAATGGTGCTTTTTGCAGAACGCGCACGTGGATTTCTACCAAACGACGTGCTAAGCTTGCCGATGCTGCTCTTTTTAGCACCCGCGCACGGATTTGTGCGAAAACGCGTTTTAAGCATGCACATGCATCTTTTGGTAGACGCTGATGAAGTTTTCTGCAAAACCACAAGATGTGCGTGCAAATGGTGCTTTTTGCAAAACGCGCACGTGGATTTCTACCAAACGACGTGCTAAGCATGCCGATGCTGCTCTTTTTAGCACCCGCGCACGCATTTGTGCGAAAACGCGTTTTAAGCATGCACATGCATCTTTTGGTAGACGCGGATGAAGTTTTCTGCAAAACCACGAGATGTGCATGCAAATGGTGCTTTTTGCAGAACGCGCACGTGGATTTCTACCAAACGACGTGCTAAGCATGCCGATGCTGCTCTTTTTAGCACCCGCGCACGCATTTGTGCGAAAACGCGTTTTAAGCATGCACATGCATCTTTTGGTAGACGCGGATGAAGTTTTCTGCAAAACCACAAGATGTGCATGCAAATGGTGCTTTTTGCAGAACGCGCACGTGGATTTCTACCAAACGACGTGCTAAGCTTGCCCATGCTGCTCTTTTTAGCACCCGCGCACGGATTTGTGCGAAAACGCGTTTTAAGCATGCACATGCATCTTTTGGTAGACGCGGATGAAGTTTTCTGCAAAACCACAAGATGTGCATGCAAATGGTGCTTTTGGCAGAACGCGCACGTGGATTTCTACCAAACGACGTGCTAAGCATGCCGATGCTGCTCTTTTTAGCACCCGCGCACGCATTTGTGCGAAAACGCGTTTTAAGCATGCCCATGCATCTTTTGGTAGACGCGGATGAAGTTTTCTGCAAAACCACAAGACGTGCATGCAAATGGTGCTTTTTGCAGAACGCGCACGTGGATTTCTACCAAACGACGCGCTAAGCATGCCGATGCTGCTCTTTTTAGCACCCGCGCACGGATTTGTGCGAAAACGCGTTTTAAGCATGCACATGCATCTTTTGGTAGACGCGGATGAAGTTTTCTGCAAAACCACAAGATGTGCATGCAAATGGTGCTTTTGGCAGAACGCGCACGTGGATTTCTACCAAACGACGTGCTAAGCATGCCGATGCTGCTCTTTTTAGCACCCGCGCACGGATTTGTGCGAAAACGCGTTTTAAGCATGCACATGCATCTTTTGGTAGACGCGGATGAAGTTTTCTGCAAAACCACAAGATGTGCATGCAAATGGTGCTTTTTGCAGAACGCGCACGTGGATTTCTTCCAAACGACGTGCTAAGCATGCCGATGCTGCTCTTTTTAGCAACCGCGCACGGATTTGTGCGAAAACGCGTTTTAAGCATGCACATGCATCTTTTGGTAGACGCGGATGAAGTTTTCTGCAAAACCACAAGATGTGCATGCAAATGGTGCTTTTGGCAGAACGCGCACGTGGATTTCTACCAAACGACGTGCTAAGCATGCCGATGCTGCTCTTTTTAGCACCCGCGCACGCATTTGTGCGAAAACGCGTTTTAAGCATGCACATGCATCTTTTGGTAGACGCGGATGAAGTTTTCTGCAAAACCACAAGATGTGCATGCAAATGGTGCTTTTTGCAGAACGCGCACGTGGATTTCTACCAAACGACGTGCTAAGCATGCCGATGCTGCTCTTTTTAGCACCCGCGCACGGATTTGTGCGAAAACGCGTTTTAAGCATGCACATGCATCTTTTGGTAGACGCGGATGAAGTTTTCTGCAAAACCACAAGATGTGCATGCAAATGGTGCTTTTGGCAGAACGCGCACGTGGATTTCTACCAAACGACGTGCTAAGCATGCCGATGCTGCTCTTTTTAGCACCCGCGCACGCATTTGTGCGAAAACGCGTTTTAAGCATGCTCATGCATCTTTTGGTAGACGCGGATGAAGTTTTCTGCAAAACCACAAGATGTGCATGCAAATGGTGCTTTTTGCAGAACGCGCACGTGGATTTCTACCAAACGACGTGCTAAGCATGCCGATGCTGCTCTTTTTAGCACCCGCGCACGCATTTGTGCGAAAACGCGTTTTAAGCATGCACATGCATCTTTTGGTAGACGCGGATGAAGTTTTCTGCAAAACCACAAGATGTGCATGCAAATGGTGCTTTTTGCAGAACGCGCACGTGGATTTCTACCAAACGACGTGCTAAGCTTGCCGATGCTGCTCTTTTTAGCACCCGCGCACGGATTTGTGCGAAAACGCGTTTTAAGCATGCACATGCATCTTTTGGTAGACGCTGATGAAGTTTTCTGCAAAACCACAAGATGTGCATGCAAATGGTGCTTTTGGCAGAACGCGCACGTGGATTTCTACCAAACGACGTGCTAAGCATGCCGATGCTGCTCTTTTTAGCACCCGCGCACGCATTTGTGCGAAAACGCGTTTTAAGCATGCCCATGCATCTTTTGGTAGACGCGGATGAAGTTTTCTGCAAAACCACAAGACGTGCATGCAAATGGTGCTTTTTGCAGAACGCGCACGTGGATTTCTACCAAACGACGCGCTAAGCTTGCCGATGCTGCTCTTTTTAGCACCCGCGCACGGATTTGTGCGAAAACGCGTTTTAAGCATGCACATGCATCTTTTGGTAGACGCGGATGAAGTTTTCTGCAAAACCACAAGATGTGCATGCAAATGGTGCTTTTTGCAGAACGCGCACGTGGATTTCTACCAAACGACGTGCTAAGCATGCCGATGCTGCTCTTTTTAGCACCCGCGCACGGATTTGTGCGAAAACGCGTTTTAAGCATGCACATGCATCTTTTGGTAGACGCGGATGAAGTTTTCTGCAAAACCACAAGATGTGCATGCAAATGGTGCTTTTTGCAGAACGCGCACGTGGATTTCTACCAAACGACGTGCTAAGCATGCCGATCTGCTCTTTTTAGCACCCGCGCACGCATTTGTGCGAGAACGCGTTTTAAGCATGCACATGCATCTTTTGGTAGACGCGGATGAAGTTTTCTGCAAAACCACAAGATGTGCATGCAAATGGTGCTTTTTGCAAAACGCGCACGTGGATTTCTACCAAACGACGTGCTAAGCATGCCGATGCTGCTCTTTTTAGCACCCGCGCACGCATTTGTGCGAAAACGCGTTTTAAGCATGCACATGCATCTTTTGGTAGACGCGGATGAAGTTTTCTGCAAAACCACAAGATGTGCATGCAAATGGTGCTTTTTGCAGAACGCGCACGTGGATTTCTACCAAACGACGTGCTAAGCATGCCGATGCTGCTCTTTTTAGCACCCGCGCACGCATTTGTGCGAAAACGCGTTTTAAGCATGCACATGCATCTTTTGGTAGACGCGGATGAAGTTTTCTGCAAAACCACAAGATGTGCATGCAAATGGTGCTTTTTGCAGAACGCGCACGTGGATTTCTACCAAACGACGTGCTAAGCTTGCCGATGCTGCTCTTTTTAGCACCCGCGCACGGATTTGTGCGAAAACGCGTTTTAAGCATGCACATGCATCTTTTGGTAGACGCGGATGAAGTTTTCTGCAAAACCACAAGATGTGCATGCAAATGGTGCTTTTTGCAGAACGCGCTCGTGGATTTCTACCAAACGACGTGCTAAGCATGCCGATGCTGCTCTTTTTAGCACTCGCGCACGCATTTGTGCGAAAACGCGTTTTAAGCATGCACATGCATCTTTTGGTAGACGCGGATGAAGTTTTCTGCAAAACCACAAGATGTGCATGCAAATGGTGCTTTTTGCAGAACGCGCACGTGGATTTCTACCAAACGACGTGCTAAGCATGCCGATGCTGCTCTTTTTAGCACCCGCGCACGGATTTGTGCGAAAACGCGTTTTAAGCATGCACATGCATCTTTTGGTAGACGCGGATGAAGTTTTCTGCAAAACCACAAGATGTGCATGCAAATGGTGCTTTTGGCAGAACGCGCACGTGGATTTCTACCAAACGACGTGCAAAGCATGCCGATGCTGCTCTTTTTAGCACCCGCGCACGCATTTGTGCGAAAACGCGTTTTAAGCATGCACATGCATCTTTTGGTAGACGCGGATGAAGTTTTCTGCAAAACCACAAGATGTGCATGCAAATGGTGCTTTTTGCAGAACG
Source organism: Dermacentor andersoni (assembly GCF_023375885.2). Classification (NCBI taxonomy): domain Eukaryota; kingdom Metazoa; phylum Arthropoda; class Arachnida; order Ixodida; family Ixodidae; genus Dermacentor; species Dermacentor andersoni. Next base: position 199,463 of record NW_027314775.1, read on the forward strand.
CGCTCGTGGATTTCTACCAAACGACGTGCTAAGCATGCCGATGCTGCTCTTTTTAGCACTCGCGCACGCATTTGTGCGAAAACGCGTTTTAAGCATGCACATGCATCTTTTGGTAGACGCGGATGAAGTTTTCTGCAAAACCACAAGATGTGCATGCAAATCGTGCTTTTTGCAGAACGCGCACATGGATTTCTACCAAACGACGTGCTAAGCATGCCGATGCTGCTCTTTTTAGCACCCGCGCACGGATTTGTGCGAAAACGCGTTTTAAGCATGCACATGCATCTTTTGGTAGACGCGGATGAAGTTTTCTGCAAAACCACAAGATGTGCATGCAAATGGTGCTTTTTGCAGAACGCGCACGTGGATTTCTACCAAACGACGTGCTAAGCATGCCGATGCTGCTCTTTTTAGCACCTGCGCACGGATTTGTGCGAAAACGCGTTTTAAGCATGCACATGCATCTTTTGGTAGACGCGGATGAAGTTTTCTGCAAAACCACAAGATGTGCATGCAAATGGTGCTTTTGGCAGAACGCGCACGTGGATTTCTACCAAACGACGTGCTAAGCATGCCGATGCTGCTCTTTTTAGCACCCGCGCACGCATTTGTGCGAAAACGCGTTTTAAGCATGCACATGCATCTTTTGGTAGACGCGGATGACGTTTTCTGCAAAACCACAAGATGTGCATGCAAATGGTGCTTTTTGCAGAACGCGCTCGTGGATTTCTACCAAACGACGTGCTAAGCATGCCGATGCTGCTCTTTTTAGCACCCGCGCACGCATTTGTGCGAAAACGCGTTTTAAGCATGCACATGCATCTTTTGGTAGACGCGGATGAAGTTTTCTGCAAAACCACAAGATGTGCATGCAAATGGTGCTTTTTGCAGAACGCGCTCGTGGATTTCTACCAAACGACGTGCTAAGCATGCCGATGCTGCTGTTTTTAGCACCCGCGCACGCATTTGTGCGAAAACGCGTTTTAAGCATGCACATGCATCTTTTGGTAGACGCGGATGAAGTTTTCTGCAAAACCACAAGATGTGCACGCAAATGGTGCTTTTTGCAGAACGCGCACGTGGATTTCTACCAAACGACGTGCTAAGCATGCCGATGCTGCTCTTTTTAGCACCCGCGCACGGATTTGTGCGAAAACGCGTTTTAAGCATGCACATGCATCTTTTGGTAGACGCGGATGAAGTTTTCTGCAAAACCACAAGATGTGCATGCAAATGGTGCTTTTTGCAGAACGCGCACGTGGATTTCTACCAAACGACGTGCTAAGCATGCCGATGCTGCTCTTTTTAGCACCCGCGCACGCATTTGTGCGAGAACGCGTTTTAAGCATGCACATGCATCTTTTGGTAGACGCGGATGAAGTTTTCTGCAAAACCACAAGATGTGCATGCAAATGGTGCTTTTTGCAAAACGCGCACGTGGATTTCTACCAAACGACGTGCTAAGCATGCCGATGCTGCTCTTTTTAGCACCCGCGCACGCATTTGTGCGAAAACGCGTTTTAAGCATGCACATGCATCTTTTGGTAGACGCGGATGAAGTTTTCTGCAAAACCACAAGATGTGCATGCAAATGGTGCTTTTTGCAGAACGCGCACGTGGATTTCTACCAAACGACGTGCTAAGCATGCCGATGCTGCTCTTTTTAGCACCCGCGCACGCATTTGTGCGAAAACGCGTTTTAAGCATGCACATGCATCTTTTGGTAGACGCGGATGAAGTTTTCTGCAAAACCACAAGATGTGCATGCAAATGGTGCTTTTTGCAGAACGCGCACGTGGATTTCTACCAAACGACGTGCTAAGCTTGCCGATGCTGCTCTTTTTAGCACCCGCGCACGGATTTGTGCGAAAACGCGTTTTAAGCATGCACATGCATCTTTTGGTAGACGCGCATGAAGTTTTCTGCAAAACCACAAGATGTGCATGCAAATGGTGCTTTTGGCAGAACGCGCACGTGGATTTCTACCAAACGACGTGCTAAGCATGCCGATGCTGCTCTTTTTAGCACCCGCGCACGCATTTGTGCGAAAACGCGTTTTAAGCATGCCCATGCATCTTTTGGTAGACGCGGATGAAGTTTTCTGCAAAACCACAAGACGTGCATGCAAATGGTGCTTTTTGCAGAACGCGCATGTGGATTTCTACCAAACGACGCGCTAAGCATGCCGATGCTGCTCTTTTTAGCACCCGCGCACGGATTTGTGCGAAAACGCGTTTTAAGCATGCACATGCATCTTTTGGTAGACGCGGATGAAGTTTTCTGCAAAACCACAAGATGTGCTTGCAAATGGTGCTTTTGGCAGAACGCGCACGTGGATTTCTACCAAACGACGTGCTAAGCATGCCGATGCTGCTCTTTTTAGCACCCGCGCACGGATTTGTGCGAAAACGCGTTTTAAGCATGCACATGCATCTTTTGGTAGACGCGGATGAAGTTTTCTGCAAAACCACAAGATGTGCATGCAAATGGTGCTTTTTGCAGAACGCGCACGTGGATTTCTACCAAACGACGTGCTAAGCATGCCGATGCTGCTCTTTTTAGCACTCGCGCACGCATTTGTGCGAAAACGCGTTTTAAGCATGCACATGCATCTTTTGGTAGACGCGGATGAAGTTTTCTGCAAAACCACAAGATGTGCATGCAAATCGTGCTTTTTGCAGAACGCGCACATGGATTTCTACCAAACGACGTGCTAAGCATGCCGATGCTGCTCTTTTTAGCACCCGCGCACGGATTTGTGCGAAAACGCGTTTTAAGCATGCACATGCATCTTTTGGTAGACGCGGATGAAGTTTTCTGCAAAACCACAAGATGTGCATGCAAATGGTGCTTTTTGCAGAACGCGCACGTGGATTTCTACCAAACGACGTGCTAAGCATGCCGATGCTGCTCTTTTTAGCACCCGCGCACGGATTTGTGCGAAAACGCGTTTTAAGCATGCACATGCATCTTTTGGTAGACGCGGATGAAGTTTTCTGCAAAACCACAAGATGTGCATGCAAATGGTGCTTTTGGCAGAACGCGCACGTGGATTTCTACCAAACGACGTGCAAAGCATGCCGATGCTGCTCTTTTTAGCACCCGCGCACGCATTTGTGCGAAAACGCGTTTTAAGCATGCACATGCATCTTTTGGTAGACGCGGATGAAGTTTTCTGCAAAACCACAAGATGTGCATGCAAATGGTGCTTTTTGCAGAACGCGCTCGTGGATTTCTACCAAACGACGTGCTAAGCATGCCGATGCTGCTCTTTTTAGCACTCGCGCACGCATTTGTGCGAAAACGCGTTTTAAGCATGCACATGCATCTTTTGGTAGACGCGGATGAAGTTTTCTGCAAAACCACAAGATGTGCATGCAAATCGTGCTTTTTGCAGAACGCGCACATGGATTTCTACCAAACGACGTGCTAAGCATGCCGATGCTGCTCTTTTTAGCACCCGCGCACGGATTTGTGCGAAAACGCGTTTTAAGCATGCACATGCATCTTTTGGTAGACGCGGATGAAGTTTTCTGCAAAACCACAAGATGTGCATGCAAATGGTGCTTTTTGCAGAACGCGCACGTGGATTTCTACCAAACGACGTGCTAAGCATGCCGATGCTGCTCTTTTTAGCACCTGCGCACGGATTTGTGCGAAAACGCGTTTTAAGCATGCACATGCATCTTTTGGTAGACGCGGATGAAGTTTTCTGCAAAACCACAAGATGTGCATGCAAATGGTGCTTTTGGCAGAACGCGCACGTGGATTTCTACCAAACGACGTGCTAAGCATGCCGATGCTGCTCTTTTTAGCACCCGCGCACGGATTTGTGCGAAAACGCGTTTTAAGCATGCACATGCATCTTTTGGTAGACGCGGATGACGTTTTCTGCAAAACGACAAGATGTGCATGCAAATGGTGCTTTTTGCAGAACGCGCTCGTGGATTTCTACCAAACGACGTGCTAAGCATGCCGATGCTGCTCTTTTTAGCACCCGCGCACGCATTTGTGCGAAAACGCGTTTTAAGCATGCACATGCATCTTTTGGTAGACGCGGATGAAGTTTTCTGCAAAACCACAAGATGTGCATGCAAATCGTGCTTTTTGCAGAACGCGCACATGGATTTCTACCAAACGACGTGCTAAGCATGCCGATGCTGCTCTTTTTAGCACCCGCGCACGGATTTGTGCGAAAACGCGTTTTAAGCATGCACATGCATCTTTTGGTAGACGCGGATGAAGTTTTCTGCAAAACCACAAGATGTGCATGCAAATGGTGCTTTTTGCAGAACGCGCACGTGGATTTCTACCAAACGACGTGCTAAGCATGCCGATGCTGCTCTTTTTAGCACCCGCGCACGGATTTGTGCGAAAACGCGTTTTAAGCATGCACATGCATCTTTTGGTAGACGCGGATGAAGTTTTCTGCAAAACCACAAGATGTGCATGCAAATGGTGCTTTTGGCAGAACGCGCACGTGGATTTCTACCAAACGACGTGCAAAGCATGCCGATGCTGCTCTTTTCAGCACCCGCGCACGCATTTGTGCGAAAACGCGTTTTAAGCATGCACATGCATCTTTTGGTAGACGCGGATGAAGTTTTCTGCAAAACCACAAGATGTGCATGCAAATGGTGCTTTTTGCAGAACGCGCTCGTGGATTTCTACCAAACGACGTGCTAAGCATGCCGATGCTGCTCTTTTTAGCACTCGCGCACGCATTTGTGCGAAAACGCGTTTTAAGCATGCACATGCATCTTTTGGTAGACGCGGATGAAGTTTTCTGCAAAACCACAAGATGTGCATGCAAATCGTGCTTTTTGCAGAACGCGCACATGGATTTCTACCAAACGACGTGCTAAGCATGCCGATGCTGCTCTTTTTAGCACCCGCGCACGGATTTGTGCGAAAACGCGTTTTAAGCATGCACATGCATCTTTTGGTAGACGCGGATGAAGTTTTCTGCAAAACCACAAGATGTGCATGCAAATGGTGCTTTTTGCAGAACGCGCACGTGGATTTCTACCAAACGACGTGCTAAGCATGCCGATGCTGCTCTTTTTAGCACCTGCGCACGGATTTGTGCGAAAACGCGTTTTAAGCATGCACATGCATCTTTTGGTAGACGCGGATGAAGTTTTCTGCAAAACCACAAGATGTGCATGCAAATGGTGCTTTTGGCAGAACGCGCACGTGGATTTCTACCAAACGACGTGCTAAGCATGCCGATGCTGCTCTTTTTAGCACCCGCGCACGCATTTGTGCGAAAACGCGTTTTAAGCATGCACATGCATCTTTTGGTAGACGCGGATGACGTTTTCTGCAAAACCACAAGATGTGCATGCAAATGGTGCTTTTTGCAGAACGCGCTCGTGGATTTCTACCAAACGACGTGCTAAGCATGCCGATGCTGCTCTTTTTAGCACCCGCGCACGCATTTGTGCGAAAACGCGTTTTAAGCATGCACATGCATCTTTTGGTAGACGCGGATGAAGTTTTCTGCAAAACCACAAGATGTGCATGCAAATGGTGCTTTTTGCAGAACGCGCTCGTGGATTTCTACCAAACGACGTGCTAAGCATGCCGATGCTGCTCTTTTTAGCACCCGCGCACGCATTTGTGCGAAAACGCGTTTTAAGCATGCACATGCATCTTTTGGTAGACGCGGATGAAGTTTTCTGCAAAACCACAAGATGTGCACGCAAATGGTGCTTTTTGCAGAACGCGCACGTGGATTTCTACCAAACGACGTGCTAAGCATGCCGATGCTGCTCTTTTTAGCACCCGCGCACGGATTTGTGCGAAAACGCGTTTTAAGCATGCACATGCATCTTTTGGTAGACGCGGATGAAGTTTTCTGCAAAACCACAAGATGTGCATGCAAATGGTGCTTTTTGCAGAACGCGCACGTGGATTTCTACCAAACGACGTGCTAAGCATGCCGATGCTGCTCTTTTTAGCACCCGCGCACGCATTTGTGCGAGAACGCGTTTTAAGCATGCACATGCATCTTTTGGTAGACGCGGATGAAGTTTTCTGCAAAACCACAAGATGTGCATGCAAATGGTGCTTTTTGCAAAACGCGCACGTGGATTTCTACCAAACGACGTGCTAAGCATGCCGATGCTGCTCTTTTTAGCACCCGCGCACGCATTTGTGCGAAAACGCGTTTTAAGCATGCACATGCATCTTTTGGTAGACGCGGATGAAGTTTTCTGCAAAACCACAAGATGTGCATGCAAATGGTGCTTTTTGCAGAACGCGCACGTGGATTTCTACCAAACGACGTGCTAAGCATGCCGATGCTGCTCTTTTTAGCACCCGCGCACGCATTTGTGCGAAAACGCGTTTTAAGCATGCACATGCATCTTTTGGTAGACGCGGATGAAGTTTTCTGCAAAACCACAAGATGTGCATGCAAATGGTGCTTTTTGCAGAACGCGCACGTGGATTTCTACCAAACGACGTGCTAAGCTTGCCGATGCTGCTCTTTTTAGCACCCGCGCACGGATTTGTGCGAAAACGCGTTTTAAGCATGCACATGCATCTTTTGGTAGACGCGCATGAAGTTTTCTGCAAAACCACAAGATGTGCATGCAAATGGTGCTTTTGGCAGAACGCGCACGTGGATTTCTACCAAACGACGTGCTAAGCATGCCGATGCTGCTCTTTTTAGCACCCGCGCACGCATTTGTGCGAAAACGCGTTTTAAGCATGCCCATGCATCTTTTGGTAGACGCGGATGAAGTTTTCTGCAAAACCACAAGACGTGCATGCAAATGGTGCTTTTTGCAGAACGCGCATGTGGATTTCTACCAAACGACGCGCTAAGCATGCCGATGCTGCTCTTTTTAGCACCCGCGCACGGATTTGTGCGAAAACGCGTTTTAAGCATGCACATGCATCTTTTGGTAGACGCGGATGAAGTTTTCTGCAAAACCACAAGATGTGCTTGCAAATGGTGCTTTTGGCAGAACGCGCACGTGGATTTCTACCAAACGACGTGCTAAGCATGCCGATGCTGCTCTTTTTAGCACCCGCGCACGGATTTGTGCGAGAACGCGTTTTAAGCATGCACATGCATCTTTTGGTAGACGCGGATGAAGTTTTCTGCAAAACCACAAGATGTGCATGCAAATCGTGCTTTTTGCAGAACGCGCACATGGATTTCTACCAAACGACGTGCTAAGCATGCCGATGCTGCTCTTTTTAGCACCCGCGCACGGATTTGTGCGAAAACGCGTTTTAAGCATGCACATGCATCTTTTGGTAGACGCGGATGAAGTTTTCTGCAAAACCACAAGATGTGCATGCAAATGGTGCTTTTTGCAGAACGCGCACGTGGATTTCTACCAAACGACGTGCTAAGCATGCCGATGCTGCTCTTTTTAGCACCCGCGCACGGATTTGTGCGAAAACGCGTTTTAAGCATGCACATGCATCTTTTGGTAGACGCGGATGAAGTTTTCTGCAAAACCACAAGATGTGCATGCAAATGGTGCTTTTGGCAGAACGCGCACGTGGATTTCTACCAAACGACGTGCAAAGCATGCCGATGCTGCTCTTTTTAGCACCCGCGCACGCATTTGTGCGAAAACGCGTTTTAAGCATGCACATGCATCTTTTGGTAGACGCGGATGAAGTTTTCTGCAAAACCACAAGATGTGCATGCAAATGGTGCTTTTTGCAGAACGCGCTCGTGGATTTCTACCAAACGACGTGCTAAGCATGCCGATGCTGCTCTTTTTAGCACTCGCGCACGCATTTGTGCGAAAACGCGTTTTAAGCATGCACATGCATCTTTTGGTAGACGCGGATGAAGTTTTCTGCAAAACCACAAGATGTGCATGCAAATCGTGCTTTTTGCAGAACGCGCACATGGATTTCTACCAAACGACGTGCTAAGCATGCCGATGCTGCTCTTTTTAGCACCCGCGCACGGATTTGTGCGAAAACGCGTTTTAAGCATGCACACGCATCTTTTGGTAGACGCGGATGAAGTTTTCTGCAAAACCACAAGATGTGCATGCAAATGGTGCTTTTGGCAGAACGCGCGCGTGGATTTCTACCAAACGACGTGCAAAGCATGCCGATGCTGCTCTTTTTAGCACCCGCGCACGCATTTGTGCGAAAACGCGTTTTAAGCATGCACATGCATCTTTTGGTAGACGCGGATGAAGTTTTCTGCAAAACCACAAGATGTGCATGCAAATGGTGCTTTTTGCAGAACGCGCTCGTGGATTTCTACCAAACGACGTGCTAAGCATGCCGATGCTGCTCTTTTTAGCACTCGCGCACGCATTTGTGCGAAAACGCGTTTTAAGCATGCACATGCATCTTTTGGTAGACGCGGATGAAGTTTTCTGCAAAACCACTAGATGTGCATGCAAATCGTGCTTTTTGCAGAACGCGCACGTGGATTTCTACCAAACGACGTGCTAAGCATGCCGATGCTGCTCTTTTTAGCACCCGCGCACGGATTTGTGCGAAAACGCGTTTTAAGCATGCACATGCATCTTTTGGTAGACGCGGATGAAGTTTTCTGCAAAACCACAAGATGTGCATGCAAATGGTGCTTTTTGCAGAACGCGCACGTGGATTTCTACCAAACGACGTGCTAAGCATGCCGATGCTGCTCTTTTTAGCACCCGCGCACGGATTTGTGCGAAAACGCGTTTTAAGCATGCACATGCATCTTTTGGTAGACGCGGATGAAGTTTTCTGCAAAACCACAAGATGTGCATGCAAATGGTGCTTTTTGCAGAACGCGCACGTGGATTTCTACCAAACGACGTGCTAAGCATGCCGATGCTGCTCTTTTTAGCACCCGCGCACGCATTTGTGCGAGAACGCGTTTTAAGCATGCACATGCATCTTTTGGTAGACGCGGATGAAGTTTTCTGCAAAACCACAAGATGTGCATGCAAATGGTGCTTTTTGCAAAACGCGCACGTGGATTTCTACCAAACGACGTGCTAAGCATGCCGATGCTGCTCTTTTTAGCACCCGCGCGCGCATTTGTGCGAAAACGCGTTTTAAGCATGCACATGCATCTTTTGGTAGACGCGGATGAAGTTTTCTGCAAAACCACAAGATGTGCATGCAAGTGGTGCTTTTTGCAGAACGCGCACGTGGATTTCTACCAAACGACGTGCTAAGCATGCCGATGCTGCTCTTTTTAGCACCCGCGCACGCATTTGTGCGAAAACGCGTTTTAAGCATGCACATGCATCTTTTGGTAGACGCGGATGAAGTTTTCTGCAAAACCACAAGATGTGCATGCAAATGGTGCTTTTTGCAGAACGCGCACGTGGATTTCTACCAAACGACGTGCTAAGCTTGCCGATGCTGCTCTTTTTAGCACCCGCGCACGGATTTGTGCGAAAACGCGTTTTAAGCATGCACATGCATCTTTTGGTAGACGCGGATGAAGTTTTCTGCAAAACCACAAGATGTGCATGCAAATGGTGCTTTTTAACGCGCTCGTGGATTTCTACCAAACGACGTGCTAAGCATGCCGATGCTGCTCTTTTTAGCACTCGCGCACGCATTTGTGCGAAAACGCGTTTTAAGCATGCACATGCATCTTTTGGTAGACGCGGATGAAGTTTTCTGCAAAACCACAAGATGTGCATGCAAATGGTGCTTTTTGCAGAACGCGCACGTGGATTTCTACCAAACGACGTGCTAAGCATGCCGATGCTGCTCTTTTTAGCACCCGCGCACGGATTTGTGCGAAAACGCGTTTTAAGCATGCACATGCATCTTTTGGTAGACGCGGATGAAGTTTTCTGCAAAACCACAAGATGTGCATGCAAATGGTGCTTTTGGCAGAACGCGCACGTGGATTTCTACCAAACGACGTGCAAAGCATGCCGATGCTGCTCTTTTTAGCACCCGCGCACGCATTTGTGCGAAAACGCGTTTTAAGCATGCACATGCATCTTTTGGTAGACGCGGATGACGTTTTCTGCAAAACCACAAGATGTGCATGCAAATGGTGCTTTTTGCAGAACGCGCTCGTGGATTTCTACCAAACGACGTGCTAAGCATGCCGATGCTGCTCTTTTTAGCACCCGCACACGCATTTGTGCGAAAACGCGTTTTAAGCATGCACATGCATCTTTTGGTAGACGCGGATGAAGTTTTCTGCAAAACCACAAGATGTGCATGCAAATGGTGCTTTTGGCAGAACGCGCACGTGGATTTCTACCAAACGACGTGCTAAGCATGCTGATGCTGCTCTTTTTAGCACCCGCGCACGCATTTGTGCGAAAACGCGTTTTAAGCATGCACATGCATCTTTTGGTAGACGCGGATGAAGTTTTCTGCAAAACCACAAGATGTGCATGCAAATGGTGCTTTTTGCAGAACGCGCTCGTGGATTTCTACCAAACGACGTGGTAAGCATGCCGATGCTGCTCTTTTTAGCACCCGCGCACGCATTTGTGCGAAAACGCGTTTTAAGCATGCACATGCATCTTTTGGTAGAAGCGGATGAAGTTTTCTGCAAAACCACAAGATGTGCATGCAAATGGTGCTTTTTGCAGAACGCGCACGTGGATTTCTACCAAACGACGTGCTAAGCATGCCGATGCTGCTCTTTTTAGCACCCGCGCACGGATTTGTGCGAAAACGCGTTTTAAGCATGCACATGCATCTATTGGTAGACGCGGATGAAGTTTTCTGCAAAACCACAAGATGTGCATGCAAATGGTGCTTTTTGCAGAACGCGCACGTGGATTTCTACCAAACGACGTGCTAAGCATGCCGATGCTGCTCTTTTTAGCACCCGCGCACGCATTTGTGCGAGAACGCGTTTTAAGCATGCACATGCATCTTTTGGTAGACGCGGATGAAGTTTTCTGCAAAACGACAAGATGTGCATGCAAATGGTGCTTTTTGCAAAACGCGCACGTGGATTTCTACCAAACGACGTGCTAAGCATGCCGATGCTGCTCTTTTTAGCACCCGCGCACGCATTTGTGCGAAAACGCGTTTTAAGCATGCACATGCATCTTTTGGTAGACGCGGATGAAGTTTTCTGCAAAACCACAAGATGTGCATGCAAATGGTGCTTTTTGCAGAACGCGCACGTGGATTTCTACCAAACGACGTGCTAAGCATGCCGATGCTGCTCTTTTTAGCACCCGCGCACGCATTTGTGCGGAAACGCGTTTTAAGCATGCACATGCATCTTTTGGTAGACGCGGATGACGTTTTCTGCAAAACCACAAGATGTGCATGCAAATGGTGCTTTTTGCAGAACGCGCTCGTGGATTTCTACCAAACGACGTGCTAAGCATGCCGATGCTGCTCTTTTTAGCACCCGCACACGCATTTGTGCGAAAACGCGTTTTAAGCATGCACATGCATCTTTTGGTAGACGCGGATGAAGTTTTCTGCAAAACCACAAGATGTGCATGCAAATGGTGCTTTTTGCAGAACGCGCACGTGGATTTCTACCAAACGACGTGCTAAGCATGCCGATGCTGCTCTTTTTAGCACCCGCGCACGCATTTGTGCGAGAACGCGTTTTAAGCATGCACATGCATCTTTTGGTAGACGCGGATGAAGTTTTCTGCAAAACGACAAGATGTGCATGCAAATGGTGCTTTTTGCAAAACGCGCACGTGGATTTCTACCAAACGACGTGCTAAGCATGCCGATGCTGCTCTTTTTAGCACCCGCGCACGCATTTGTGCGAAAACGCGTTTTAAGCATGCACATGCATATTTTGGTAGACGCGGATGAAGTTTTCTGCAAAACCACAAGATGTGCATGCAAATGGTGCTTTTTGCAGAACGCGCACGTGGATTTCTACCAAACGACGTGCTAAGCATGCCGATGCTGCTCTTTTTAGCACCCGCGCACGGATTTGTGCGAAAACGCGTTTTAAGCATGCACATGCATCTTTTGGTAGACGCGGATGAAGTTTTCTGCAAAACCACAAGATGTGCATGCAAATGGTGCTTTTTGCAGAACGCGCACGTGGATTTCTACCAAACGACGTGCTAAGCATGCCGATGCTGCTCTTTTTAGCACCCGCGCACGGATTTGTGCGAGAACGCGTTTTAAGCATGCACATGCATCTTTTGGTAGACGCGGATGAAGTTTTCTGCAAAACCACAAGATGTGCATGCAAATGGTGCTTTTGGCAGAACGCGCACGTGGATTTCTACCAAACGACGTGCTAAGCATGCCGATGCTGCTCTTTTTAGCACCCGCGCACGCATTTGTGCGAAAACGCGTTTTAAGCATGCACATGCATCTTTTGGTAGACGCGGATGACGTTTTCTGCAAAACCACAAGATGTGCATGCAAATGGTGCTTTTTGCAGAACGCGCTCGTGGATTTCTACCAAACGACGTGCTAAGCATGCCGATGCTGCTCTTTTTAGCACCCGCACACGCATTTGTGCGAAAACGCGTTTTAAGCATGCACATGCATCTTTTGGTAGACGCGGATGAAGTTTTCTGCAAAACCACAAGATGTGCATGCAAATGGTGCTTTTGGCAGAACGCGCACGTGGATTTCTACCAAACGACGTGCTAAGCATGCTGATGCTGCTCTTTTTAGCACCCGCGCACGCATTTGTGCGAAAACGCGTTTTAAGCATGCACATGCATCTTTTGGTAGACGCGGATGAAGTTTTCTGCAAAACCACAAGATGTGCATGCAAATGGTGCTTTTTGCAGAACGCGCTCGTGGATTTCTACCAAACGACGTGCTAAGCATGCCGATGCTGCTCTTTTTAGCACCCGCGCACGCATTTGTGCGAAAACGCGTTTTAAGCATGCACATGCATCTTTTGGTAGACGCGGATGAAGTTTTCTGCAAAACCACAAGATGTGCATGCAAATGGTGCTTTTTGCAGAACGCGCACGTGGATTTCTACCAAACGACGTGCTAAGCATGCCGATGCTGCTCTTTTTAGCACCCGCGCCCGGATTTGTGCGAAAACGCGTTTTAAGCATGCACATGCATCTTTTGGTAGACGCGGATGAAGTTTTCTGCAAAACCACAAGATGTGCATGCAAATGGTGCTTTTTGCAGAACGCGCACCTGGATTTCTATCAAACGACGTGCTAAGCATGCCGATGCTGCTCTTTTTAGCACCCGCGCACGCATTTGTGCGAGAACGCGTTTTAAGCATGCACATGCATCTTTTGGTAGACGCGGATGAAGTTTTCTGCAAAACGACAAGATGTGCATGCAAATGGTGCTTTTTGCAAAACGCGCACGTGGATTTCTACCAAACGACGTGCTAAGCATGCCGATGCTGCTCTTTTTAGCACCCGCGCACGCATTTGTGCGAAAACGCGTTTTAAGCATGCACATGCATCTTTTGGTAGACGCGCATGAAGTTTTCTGCAAAACCACAAGATGTGCATGCAAATGGTGCTTTTTGCAGAACGCGCACGTGGATTTCTACCAAACGACGTGCTAAGCCTGCCGATGCTGCTCTTTTTAGCACCCGCGCACGCATTTGTGCGGAAACGCGTTTTAAGCATGCACATGCATCTTTTGGTAGACGCGGATGAAGTTTTCTGCAAAACCACAAGATGTGCACGCAAATAGTGCTTTTTGCAGAACGCGCACGTGGATTTCTACCAAACGACGTGCTAAGCATGCCGATGCTGCTCTTTTTAGCACCCGCGCACGGATTTGTGCGAAAACGCGTTTTAAGCATGCACATGCATCTTTTGGTAGACGCGGATGAAGTTTTCTGCAAAACCACAAGATGTGCATGCAAATGGTGCTTTTTGCAGAACGCGCACGTGGATTTCTACCAAACGACGTGCTAAGCACGCCGATGCTGCTCTTTTTAGCACCCGCGCACGGATTTGTGCGAAAACGCGTTTTAAGCATGCACATGCATCTTTTGGTAGACGCGGATGAAGTTTTCTGCAAAACCACAAGATGTGCATGCAAATGGTGCTTTTTGCAGAACGCGCACGTGGATTTCTACCAAACGACGTGCTAAGCATGCCGATGCTGCTCTTTTTAGCACCCGCGCACGCATTTGTGCGAAAACGCGTTTTAAGCATGCACATGCATCTTTTGGTAGACGCGGATGAAGTTTTCTGCAAAACCACAAGATGTGCATGCAAATGGTGCTTTTTGCAGAACGCGCACGTGGATTTCTACCAAACGACGTGCTAAGCTTGCCGATGCTGCTCTTTTTAGCACCCGCGCACGGATTTGTGCGAAAACGCGTTTTAAGCATGCACATGCATCTTTTGGTAGACGCGGATGAAGTTTTCTGCAAAACCACAAGATGTGCATGCAAATGGTGCTTTTGGCAGAACGCGCACGTGGATTTCTACCAAACGACGTGCTAAGCATGCCGATGCTGCTCTTTTTAGCACCCGCGCACGCATTTGTGCGAAAACGCGTTTTAAGCATGCCCATGCATCTTTTGGCAGACGCGGATGAAGTTTTCTGCAAAACCACAAGACGTGCATGCAAATGGTGCTTTTTGCAGAACGCGCACGTGGATTTCTACCAAACGACGTGCTAAGCATGCCGATGCTGCTCTTTTTAGCACCCGCGCACGGATTTGTGCGAAAACGCGTTTTAAGCATGCACATGCATCTTTTGGTAGACGCGGATGAAGTTTTCTGCAAAACCACAAGATGTGCATGCAAATGGTGCTTTTGGCAGAACGCGCACGTGGATTTCTACCAAACGACGTGCAAAGCATGCCGATGCTGCTCTTTTTAGCACCCGCGCACGCATTTGTGCGAGAACGCGTTTTAAGCATGCACATGCATCTTTTGGTAGACGCGGATGAAGTTTTCTGCAAAACCACAAGATGTGCATGCAAATGGTGCTTTTTGCAGAACGCGCACGTGGATTTCTACCAAACGACGTGCTAAGCATGCCGATGCTGCTCTTTTTAGCACCCGCGCACGGATTTGTGCGAAAACGCGTTTTAAGCATGCACATGCATCTTTTGGTAGACGCGGATGAAGTTTTCTGCAAAACCACAAGATGTGCATGCAAATGGTGCTTTTGGCAGAACGCGCACGTGGATTTCTACCAAACGACGTGCAAAGCATGCCGATGCTGCTCTTTTTAGCACCCGCGCACGCATTTGTGCGAAAACGCGTTTTAAGCATGCACATGCATCTTTTGGTAGACGCGGATGAAGTTTTCTGCAAAACCACAAGATGTGCATGCAAATGGTGCTTTTTGCAGAACGCGCACGTGGATTTCTACCAAACGACGTGCTAAGCATGCCGATGCTGCTCTTTTTAGCACCCGCGCACGGATTTGTGCGAAAACGCGTTTTAAGCATGCACATGCATCTTTTGGTAGACGCGGATGAAGTTTTCTGCAAAACCACAAGATGTGCATGCAAATGGTGCTTTTGGCAGAACGCGCACGTGGATTTCTACCAAACGACGTGCAAAGCATGCCGATGCTGCTCTTTTTAGCACCCGCGCACGCATTTGTGCGAAAACGCGTTTTAAGCATGCACATGCATCTTTTGGTAGACGCGGATGAAGTTTTCTGCAAAACCACAAGATGTGCATGCAAATGGTGCTTTTTGCAGAACGCGCTCGTGGATTTCTAGCAAACGACGTGCTAAGCATGCCGATGCTGCTCTTTTTAGCACTCGCGCACGCATTTGTGCGAAAACGCGTTTTAAGCATGCACATGCATCTTTTGGTAGACGCGGATGAAGTTTTCTGCAAAACCACAAGATGTGCATGCAAATGGTGCTTTTTGCAGAACGCGCACGTGGATTTCTACCAAACGACGTGCTAAGCTTGCCGATGCTGCTCTTTTTAGCACCCGCGCACGGATTTGTGCGAAAACGCGTTTTAAGCATGCACATGCATCTTTTGGTAGACGCGGATGAAGTTTTCTGCAAAACCACAAGATGTGCATGCAAATGGTGCTTTTTGCAGAACGCGCACGTGGATTTCTACCAAACGACGTGCTAAGCACGCCGATGCTGCTCTTTTTAGCACCCGCGCACGGATTTGTGCGAAAACGCGTTTTAAGCATGCACATGCATCTTTTGGTAGACGCGGATGAAGTTTTCTGCAAAACCATAAGATGTGCATGCAAATGGTGCTTTTTGCAGAACGCGCACGTGGATTTCTACCAAACGACGTGCTAAGCATGCCGATCTGCTCTTTTTAGCACCCGCGCACGCATTTGTGCGAGAACGCGTTTTAAGCATGCATATGCATCTTTTGGTAGACGCGGATGAAGTTTTCTGCAAAACCACAAGATGTGCATGCAAATGGTGCTTTTTGCAAAACGCGCACGTGGATTTCTACCAAACGACGTGCTAAGCATGCCGATGCTGCTCTTTTTAGCACCCGCGCACGCATTTGTGCGAAAACGCGTTTTAAGCATGCACATGCATCTTTTGGTAGACGCGGATGAAGTTTTCTGCAAAACCACAAGATGTGCATGCAAATGGTGCTTTTTGCAGAACGCGCACGTGGATTTCTACCAAACGACGTGCTAAGCATGCCGACGCTGCTCTTTTTAGCACCCGCGCACGCATTTGTGCGAAAACGCGTTTTAAGCATGCACATGCATCTTTTGGTAGACGCGGATGAAGTTTTCTGCAAAACCACAAGATGTGCATGCAAATGGTGCTTTTTGCAGAACGCGCACGTGGATTTCTACCAAACGACGTGCTAAGCTTGCCGATGCTGCTCTTTTTAGCACCCGCGCACGGATTTGTGCGAAAACGCGTTTTAAGCATGCACATGCATCTTTTGGTAGACGCGGATGAAGTTTTCTGCAAAACCACATGATGTGCATGCAAATGGTGCTTTTTGCAGAACGCGCACGTGGATTTCTACCAAACGACGTGCTAAGCATGCCGATGCTGCTCTTTTTAGCACCCGCGCACGGATTTGTGCGAAAACGCGTTTTAAGCATGCACATGCATCTTTTGGTAGACGCGGATGAAGTTTTCTGCAAAACCACAAGATGTGCATGCAAATGGTGCTTTTGGCAGAACGCGCACGTGGATTTCTACCAAACGACGTGCTAAGCATGCCGATGCTGCTCTTTTTAGCACCCGCGCACGGATTTGTGCGAAAACGCGTTTTAAGCATGCACATGCATCTTTTGGTAGACGCGGATGAAGTTTTCTGCAAAACCACAAGATGTGCATGCAAATGGTGCTTTTGGCAGAACGCGCACGTGGATTTCTACCAAACGACGTGCAAAGCATGCCGATGCTGCTCTTTTTAGCACCCGCGCACGCATTTGTGCGAAAACGCGTTTTAAGCATGCACATGCATCTTTTGGTAGACGCGGATGAAGTTTTCTGCAAAACCACAAGATGTGCATGCAAATGGTGCTTTTTGCAGAACGCGCTCGTGGATTTCTACCAAACGACGTGCTAAGCATGCCGATGCTGCTCTTTTTAGCACTCGCGCACGCATTTGTGCGAAAACGCGTTTTAAGCATGCACATGCATCTTTTCGTAGACGCGGATGAAGTTTTCTGCAAAACCACAAGATGTGCATGCAAATGGTGCTTTTTGCAGAACGCGCACGTGGATTTCTACCAAACGACGTGCTAAGCATGCCGATGCTGCTCTTTTTAGCACCCGCGCACGGATTTGTGCGAAAACGCGTTTTAAGCATGCACATGCATCTTTTGGTAGACGCGGATGAAGTTTTCTGCAAAACCACAAGATGTGCATGCAAATGGTGCTTTTGGCAGAACGCGCACGTGGATTTCTACCAAACGACGTGCAAAGCATGCCGATGCTGCTCTTTTTAGCACCCGCGCACGCATTTGTGCGAAAACGCGTTTTAAGCATGCACATGCATCTTTTGGTAGACGCGGATGAAGTTTTCTGCAAAACCACAAGATGTGCATGCAAATGGTGCTTTTTGCAGAACGCGCTCGTGGATTTCTACCAAACGACGTGCTAAGCATGCCGATGCTGCTCTTTTTAGCACTCGCGCACGCATTTGTGCGAAAACGCGTTTTAAGCATGCACATGCATCTTTTGGTAGACGCGGATGAAGTTTTCTGCAAAACCACAAGATGTGCATGCAAATCGTGCTTTTTGCAGAACGCGCACATGGATTTCTACCAAACGACGTGCTAAGCATGCCGATGCTGCTCTTTTTAGCACCCGCGCACGGATTTGTGCGAAAACGCGTTTTAAGCATGCACATGCATCTTTTGGTAGACGCGGATGAAGTTTTCTGCAAAACCACAATATGTGCATGCAAATGGTGCTTTTTGCAGAACGCGCACGTGGATTTCTACCAAACGACGTGCTAAGCATGCCGATGCTGCTCTTTTTAGCACCTGCGCACGGATTTGTGCGAAAACGCGTTTTAAGCATGCACATGCATCTTTTGGTAGACGCGGATGAAGTTTTCTGCAAAACCACAAGATGTGCATGCAAATGGTGCTTTTGGCAGAACGCGCACGTGGATTTCTACCAAACGACGTGCTAAGCATGCCGATGCTGCTCTTTTTAGCACCCGCGCACGCATTTGTGCGAAAACGCGTTTTAAGCATGCACATGCATCTTTTGGTAGACGCGGATGACGTTTTCTGCAAAACCACAAGATGTGCATGCAAATGGTGCTTTTTGCAGAACGCGCTCGTGGATTTCTACCAAACGACGTGCTAAGCATGCCGATGCTGCTCTTTTTAGCACCCGCGCACGCATTTGTGCGAAAACGCGTTTTAAGCATGCACATGCATCTTTTGGTAGACGCGGATGAAGTTTTCTGCAAAACCACAAGATGTGCATGCAAATGGTGCTTTTTGCAGAACGCGCTCGTGGATTTCTACCAAACGACGTGCTAAGCATGCCGATGCTGCTCTTTTTAGCACCCGCGCACGCATTTGTGCGAAAACGCGTTTTAAGCATGCACATGCATCTTTTGGTAGACGCGGATGAAGTTTTCTGCAAAACCACAAGATGTGCACGCAAATGGTGCTTTTTGCAGAACGCGCACGTGGATTTCTACCAAACGACGTGCTAAGCATGCCGATGCTGCTCTTTTTAGCACCCGCGCACGGATTTGTGCGAAAACGCGTTTTAAGCATGCACATGCATCTTTTGGTAGACGCGGATGAAGTTTTCTGCAAAACCACAAGATGTGCATGCAAATGGTGCTTTTTGCAGAACTCGCACGTGGATTTCTACCAAACGACGTGCTAAGCATGCCGATGCTGCTCTTTTTAGCACCCGCGCACGCATTTGTGCGAAAACGCGTTTTAAGCATGCACATGCATCTTTTGGTAGACGCGGATGAAGTTTTCTGCAAAACCACAAGATGTGCATGCAAATGGTGCTTTTTGCAGAACGCGCACGTGGATTTCTACCAAACGACGTGCTAAGCTTGCCGATGCTGCTCTTTTTAGCACCCGCGCACGGATTTGTGCGAAAACGCGTTTTAAGCATGCACATGCATCTTTTGGTAGACGCGGATGAAGTTTTCTGCAAAACCACAAGATGTGCATGCAAATGGTGCTTTTTGCAGAACGCGCACGTGGATTTCTACCAAACGACGTGCTAAGCACGCCGATGCTGCTCTTTTTAGCACCCGCGCACGGATTTGTGCGAAAACGCGTTTTAAGCATGCACATGCATCTTTTGGTAGACGCGGATGAAGTTTTCTGCAAAACCATAAGATGTGCATGCAAATGGTGCTTTTTGCAGAACGCGCACGTGGATTTCTACCAAACGACGTGCTAAGCATGCCGATCTGCTCTTTTTAGCACCCGCGCACGCATTTGTGCGAGAACGCGTTTTAAGCATGCATATGCATCTTTTGGTAGACGCGGATGAAGTTTTCTGCAAAACCACAAGATGTGCATGCAAATGGTGCTTTTTGCAAAACGCGCACGTGGATTTCTACCAAACGACGTGCTAAGCATGCCGATGCTGCTCTTTTTAGCACCCGCGCACGCATTTGTGCGAAAACGCATTTTAAGCATGCACATGCATCTTTTGGTAGACGCGGATGAAGTTTTCTGCAAAACCACAAGATGTGCATGCAAATGGTGCTTTTTGCAGAACGCGCACGTGGATTTCTACCAAACGACGTGCTAAGCATGCCGATGCTGCTCTTTTTAGCACCCGCGCACGCATTTGTGCTAAAACGCGTTTTAAGCATGCACATGCATCTTTTGGTAGACGCGGATGAAGTTTTCTGCAAAACCACAAGATGTGCATGCAAATGGTGCTTTTTGCAGAACGCGCACGTGGATTTCTACCAAACGACGTGCTAAGCTTGCCGATGCTGCTCTTTTTAGCACCCGCGCACGGATTTGTGCGAAAACGCGTTTTAAGCATGCACATGCATCTTTTGGTAGACGCGGATGAAGTTTTCTGCAAAACCACAAGATGTGCATGCAAATGGTGCTTTTGGCAGAACGCGCACGTGGATTTCTACCAAACGACGTGCTAAGCATGCCGATGCTGCTCTTTTTAGCACCCGCGCACGCATTTGTGCGAAAACGCGTTTTAAGCATGCCCATGCATCTTTTGGTAGACGCGGATGAAGTTTTCTGCAAAACCACAAGACGTGCATGCAAATGGTGCTTTTTGCAGAACGCGCACGTGGATTTCTACCAAACGACGCGCTAAGCATGCCGATGCTGCTCTTTTTAGCACCCGCGCACGGATTTGTGCGAAAACGCGTTTTAAGCATGCACATGCATCTTTTGGTAGACGCGGATGAAGTTTTCTGCAAAACCACAAGATGTGCTTGCAAATGGTGCTTTTGGCAGAACGCGCACGTGGATTTCTACCAAACGACGTGCTAAGCATGCCGATGCTGCTCTTTTTAGCACCCGCGCACGGATTTGTGCGAAAACGCGTTTTAAGCATGCACATGCATCTTTTGGTAGACGCGGATGAAGTTTTCTGCAAAACCACAAGATGTGCATGCAAATGGTGATTTTTGCAGAACGCGCACGTGGATTTCTACCAAACGACGTGCTAAGCATGCCGATGCTGCTCTTTTTAGCACTCGCGCACGCATTTGTGCGAAAACGCGTTTAAGCATGCACATGCATCTTTTGGTAGACGCGGATGAAGTTTTCTGCAAAACCACAAGATGTGCATGCAAATCGTGCTTTTTGCAGAACGCGCACATGGATTTCTACCAAACGACGTGCTAAGCATGCCGATGCTGCTCTTTTTAGCACCCGCGCACGGATTTGTGCGAAAACGCGTTTTAAGCATGCACATGCATCTTTTGGTAGACGCGGATGAAGTTTTCTGCAAAACCACAAGATGTGCATGCAAATGGTGCTTTTTGCAGAACGCGCACGTGGATTTCTACCAAACGACGTGCTAAGCATGCCGATGCTGCTCTTTTTAGCACCCGCGCACGGATTTGTGCGAAAACGCGTTTTAAGCATGCACATGCATCTTTTGGTAGACGCGGATGAAGTTTTCTGCAAAACCACAAGATGTGCATGCAAATGGTGCTTTTGGCAGAACGCGCACGTGGATTTCTACCAAACGACGTGCAAAGCATGCCGATGCTGCTCTTTTTAGCACCCGCGCACGCATTTGTGCGAAAACGCGTTTTAAGCATGCACATGCATCTTTTGGTAGACGCGGATGAAGTTTTCTGCAAAACCACAAGATGTGCATGCAAATGGTGCTTTTTGCAGAACGCGCACGTGGATTTCTACCAAACGACGTGCTAAGCTTGCCGATGCTGCTCTTTTTAGCACCCGCGCACGGATTTGTGCGAAAACGCGTTTTAAGCATGCACATGCATCTTTTGGTAGACGCGGATGAAGTTTTCTGCAAAACCACAAGATGTGCATGCAAATGGTGCTTTTTAACGCGCTCGTGGATTTCTACCAAACGACGTGCTAAGCATGCCGATGCTGCTCTTTTTAGCACTCGCGCACGCATTTGTGCGAAAACGCGTTTTAAGCATGCACATGCATCTTTTGGTAGACGCGGATGAAGTTTTCTGCAAAACCACAAGATGTGCATGCAAATGGTGCTTTTTGCAGAACGCGCACGTGGATTTCTACCAAACGACGTGCTAAGCATGCCGATGCTGCTCTTTTTAGCACCCGCGCACGGATTTGTGCGAAAACGCGTTTTAAGCATGCACATGCATCTTTTGGTAGACGCGGATGAAGTTTTCTGCAAAACCACAAGATGTGCATGCAAATGGTGCTTTTGGCAGAACGCGCACGTGGATTTCTACCAAACGACGTGCAAAGCATGCCGATGCTGCTCTTTTTAGCACCCGCGCACGCATTTGTGCGAAAACGCGTTTTAAGCATGCACATGCATCTTTTGGTAGACGCGGATGAAGTTTTCTGCAAAACCACAAGATGTGCATGCAAATGGTGCTTTTTGCAGAACGCGCTCGTGGATTTCTACCAAACGACGTGCTAAGCATGCCGATGCTGCTCTTTTTAGCACTCGCGCACGCATTTGTGCGAAAACGCGTTTTAAGCATGCACATGCATCTTTTGGTAGACGCGGATGAAGTTTTCTGCAAAACCACAAGATGTGCATGCAAATGGTGCTTTTTGCAGAACGCGCACGTGGATTTCTACCAAACGACGTGCTAAGCATGCCGATGCTGCTCTTTTTAGCACCCGCGCACGGATTTGTGCGAAAACGCGTTTTAAGCATGCACATGCATCTTTTGGTAGACGCGGATGAAGTTTTCTGCAAAACCAAGAGATGTGCATGCAAATGGTGCTTTTGGCAGAACGCGCACGTGGATTTCTACCAAACGACGTGCAAAGCATGCCGATGCTGCTCTTTTTAGCACCCGCGCACGCATTTGTGCGAAAACGCGTTTTAAGCATGCACATGCATCTTTTGGTAGACGCGGATGAAGTTTTCTGCAAAACCACAAGATGTGCATGCAAATGGTGCTTTTTGCAGAACGCGCTCGTGGATTTCTACCAAACGACGTGCTAAGCATGCCGATGCTGCTCTTTTTAGCACTCGCGCACGCATTTGTGCGAAAACGCGTTTTAAGCATGCACATGCATCTTTTGGTAGACGCGGATGAAGTTTTCTGCAAAACCACAAGATGTGCATGCAAATCGTGCTTTTTGCAGAACGCGCACATGGATTTCTACCAAACGCCGTGCTAAGCATGCCGATGCTGCTCTTTTTAGCACCCGCGCACGGATTTGTGCGAAAACGCGTTTTAAGCATGCACATGCATCTTTTGGTAGACGCGGATGAACTTTTCTGCAAAACCACAAGATGTGCATGCAAATGGTGCTTATTGCAGAACGCGCACGTGGATTTCTACCAAACGACGTGCTAAGCATGCCGATGCTGCTCTTTTTAGCACCTGCGCACGGATTTGTGCGAAAACGCGTTTTAAGCATGCACATGCATCTTTTGGTAGACGCGGATGAAGTTTTCTGCAAAACCACAAGATGTGCATGCAAATGGTGCTTTTGGCAGAACGCGCACGTGGATTTCTACCAAACGACGTGCTAAGCATGCCGATGCTGCTCTTTTTAGCACCCGCGCACGCATTTGTGCGAAAACGCGTTTTAAGCATGCACATGCATCTTTTGGTAGACGCGGATGACGTTTTCTGCAAAACCACAAGATGTGCATGCAAATGGTGCTTTTTGCAGAACGCGCTCGTGGATTTCTACCAAACGACGTGCTAAGCATGCCGATGCTGCTCTTTTTAGCACCCGCGCACGCATTTGTGCGAAAACGCGTTTTAAGCATGCACATGCATCTTTTGGTAGACGCGGATGAAGTTTTCTGCAAAACCACAAGATGTGCATGCAAATGGTGCTTTTTGCAGAACGCGCTCGTGGATTTCTACCAAACGACGTGCTAAGCATGCCGATGCTGCTCTTTTTAGCACCCGCGCACGCATTTGTGCGAAAACGCGTTTTAAGCATGCACATGCATCTTTTGGTAGACGCGGATGAAGTTTTCTGCAAAACCACAAGATGTGCACGCAAATAGTGCTTTTTGCAGAACGCGCACGTGGATTTCTACCAAACGACGTGCTAAGCATGCCGATGCTGCTCTTTTTAGCACCCGCGCACGGATTTGTGCGAAAACGCGTTTTAAGCATGCACATGCATCTTTTGGTAGACGCGGATGAAGTTTTCTGCAAAACCACAAGATGTGCATGCAAATGGTGCTTTTTGCAGAACGCGCACGTGGATTTCTACCAAACGACGTGCTAAGCACGCCGATGCTGCTCTTTTTAGCACCCGCGCACGGATTTGTGCGAAAACGCGTTTTAAGCATGCACATGCATCTTTTGGTAGACGCGGATGAAGTTTTCTGCAAAACCACAAGATGTGCATGCAAATGGTGCTTTTTGCAGAACGCGCACGTGGATTTCTACCAAACGACGTGCTAAGCATGCCGATGCTGCTCTTTTTAGCACCCGCGCACGCATTTGTGCGAAAACGCGTTTTAAGCATGCACATGCATCTTTTGGTAGACGCGGATGAAGTTTTCTGCAAAACCACAAGATGTGCATGCAAATGGTGCTTTTTGCAGAACGCGCACGTGGATTTCTACCAAACGACGTGCTAAGCTTGCCGATGCTGCTCTTTTTAGCACCCGCGCACGGATTTGTGCGAAAACGCGTTTTAAGCATGCACATGCATCTTTTGGTAGACGCGGATGAAGTTTTCTGCAAAACCACAAGATGTGCATGCAAATGGTGCTTTTGGCAGAACGCGCACGTGGATTTCTACCAAACGACGTGCTAAGCATGCCGATGCTGCTCTTTTTAGCACCCGCGCACGCATTTGTGCGAAAACGCGTTTTAAGCATGCCCATGCATCTTTTGGCAGACGCGGATGAAGTTTTCTGCAAAACCACAAGACGTGCATGCAAATGGTGCTTTTTGCAGAACGCGCACGTGGATTTCTACCAAACGACGTGCTAAGCATGCCGATGCTGCTCTTTTTAGCACCCGCGCACGGATTTGTGCGAAAACGCGTTTTAAGCATGCACATGCATCTTTTGGTAGACGCGGATGAAGTTTTCTGCAAAACCACAAGATGTGCATGCAAATGGTGCTTTTGGCAGAACGCGCACGTGGATTTCTACCAAACGACGTGCAAAGCATGCCGATGCTGCTCTTTTTAGCACCCGCGCACGCATTTGTGCGAGAACGCGTTTTAAGCATGCACATGCATCTTTTGGTAGACGCGGATGAAGTTTTCTGCAAAACCACAAGATGTGCATGCAAATGGTGCTTTTTGCAAAACGCGCACGTGGATTTCTACCAAACGACGTGCTAAGCATGCCGATGCTGCTCTTTTTAGCACCCGCGCACGCATTTGTGCGAAAACGCGTTTTAAGCATGCACATGCATCTTTTGGTAGACGCGGATGAAGTTTTCTGCAAAACCACAAGATGTGCATGCAAATGGTGCTTTTTGCAGAACGCGCACGTGGATTTCTACCAAACGACGTGCTAAGCATGCCGATGCTGCTCTTTTTAGCACCCGCGCACGCATTTGTGCGAAAACGCGTTTTAAGCATGCACATGCATCTTTTGGTAGACGCGGATGAAGTTTCCTGCAAAACCACAAGATGTGCATGCAAATGGTGCTTTTTGCAGAACGCGCACGTGGATTTCTACCAAACGACGTGCTAAGCTTGCCGATGCTGCTCTTTTTAGCACCCGCGCACGGATTTGTGCGAAAACGCGTTTTAAGCATGCACATGCATCTTTTGGTAGACGCGGATGAAGTTTTCTGCAAAACCACAAGATGTGCATGCAAATGGTGCTTTTTGCAGAACGCGCACGTGGATTTCTACCAAACGACGTGCTAAGCACGCCGATGCTGCTCTTTTTAGCACCCGCGCACGGATTTGTGCGAAAACGCGTTTTAAGCATGCACATGCATCTTTTGGTAGACGCGGATGAAGTTTTCTGCAAAACCACAAGATGTGCATGCAAATGGTGCTTTTTGCAGAACGCGCACGTGGATTTCTACCAAACGACGTGCTAAGCATGCCGATGCTGCTCTTTTTAGCACCCGCGCACGCATTTGTGCGAAAACGCGTTTTAAGCATGCACATGCATCTTTTGGTAGACGCGGATGAAGTTTTCTGCAAAACCACAAGATGTGCATGCAAATGGTGCTTTTTGCAGAACGCGCACGTGGATTTCTACCAAACGACGTGCTAAGCTTGCCGATGCTGCTCTTTTTAGCACCCGCGCACGGATTTGTGCGAAAACGCGTTTTAAGCATGCACATGCATCTTTTGGTAGACGCGGATGAAGTTTTCTGCAAAACCACAAGATGTGCATGCAAATGGTGCTTTTGGCAGAACGCGCACGTGGATTTCTACCAAACGACGTGCTAAGCATGCCGATGCTGCTCTTTTTAGCACCCGCGCACGCATTTGTGCGAAAACGCGTTTTAAGCATGCCCATGCATCTTTTGGCAGACGCGGATGAAGTTTTCTGCAAAACCACAAGACGTGCATGCAAATGGTGCTTTTTGCAGAACGCGCACGTGGATTTCTACCAAACGACGTGCTAAGCATGCCGATGCTGCTCTTTTTAGCACCCGCGCACGGATTTGTGCGAAAACGCGTTTTAAGCATGCACATGCATCTTTTGGTAGACGCGGATGAAGTTTTCTGCAAAACCACAAGATGTGCATGCAAATGGTGCTTTTGGCAGAACGCGCACGTGGATTTCTACCAAACGACGTGCAAAGCATGCCGATGCTGCTCTTTTTAGCACCCGCGCACGCATTTGTGCGAGAACGCGTTTTAAGCATGCACATGCATCTTTTGGTAGACGCGGATGAAGTTTTCTGCAAAACCACAAGATGTGCATGCAAATGGTGCTTTTTGCAAAACGCGCACGTGGATTTCTACCAAACGACGTGCTAAGCATGCCGATGCTGCTCTTTTTAGCACCCGCGCACGCATTTGTGCGAAAACGCGTTTTAAGCATGCACATGCATCTTTTGGTAGACGCGGATGAAGTTTTCTGCAAAACCACAAGATGTGCATGCAAATGGTGCTTTTTGCAGAACGCGCACGTGGATTTCTACCAAACGACGTGCTAAGCATGCCGATGCTGCTCTTTTTAGCACCCGCGCACGCATTTGTGCGAAAACGCGTTTTAAGCATGCACATGCATCTTTTGGTAGACGCGGATGAAGTTTTCTGCAAAACCACAAGATGTGCATGCAAATGGTGCTTTTTGCAGAACGCGCACGTGGATTTCTACCAAACGACGTGCTAAGCTTGCCGATGCTGCTCTTTTTAGCACCCGCGCACGGATTTGTGCGAAAACGCGTTTTAAGCATGCACATGCATCTTTTGGTAGACGCGGATGAAGTTTTCTGCAAAACCACAAGATGTGCATGCAAATGGTGCTTTTTGCAGAACGCGCACGTGGATTTCTACCAAACGACGTGCTAAGCACGCCGATGCTGCTCTTTTTAGCACCCGCGCACGGATTTGTGCGAAAACGCGTTTTAAGCATGCACATGCATCTTTTGGTAGACGCGGATGAAGTTTTCTGCAAAACCACAAGATGTGCATGCAAATGGTGCTTTTTGCAGAACGCGCACGTGGATTTCTACCAAACGACGTGCTAAGCATGCCGATGCTGCTCTTTTTAGCACCCGCGCACGCATTTGTGCGAAAACGCGTTTTAAGCATGCACATGCATCTTTTGGTAGACGCGGATGAAGTTTTCTGCAAAACCACAAGATGTGCATGCAAATGGTGCTTTTTTGCAGAACGCGCACGTGGATTTCTACCAAACGACGTGCTAAGCTTGCCGATGCTGCTCTTTTTAGCACCCGCGCACGGATTTGTGCGAAAACGCGTTTTAAGCATGCACATGCATCTTTTGGTAGACGCGGATGAAGTTTTCTGCAAAACCACAAGATGTGCATGCAAATGGTGCTTTTGGCAGAACGCGCACGTGGATTTCTACCAAACGACGTGCTAAGCATGCCGATGCTGCTCTTTTTAGCACCCGCGCACGCATTTGTGCGAAAACGCGTTTTAAGCATGCCCATGCATCTTTTGGTAGACGCGGATGAAGTTTTCTGCAAAACCACAAGACGTGCATGCAAATGGTGCTTTTTGCAGAACGCGCACGTGGATTTCTACCAAACGACGTGCTAAGCATGCCGATGCTGCTCTTTTTAGCACCCGCGCACGGATTTGTGCGAAAACGCGTTTTAAGCATGCACATGCATCTTTTGGTAGACGCGGATGAAGTTTTCTGCAAAACCACAAGATGTGCATGCAAATGGTGCTTTTGGCAGAACGCGCACGTGGATTTCTACCAAACGACGTGCAAAGCATGCCGATGCTGCTCTTTTTAGCACCCGCGCACGCATTTGTGCGAAAACGCGTTTTAAGCATGCACATGCATCTTTTGGTAGACGCGGATGAAGTTTTTCTGCAAAACCACAAGATGTGCATGCAAATGGTGCTTTTTGCAGAACGCGCTCGTGGATTTCTACCAAACGACGTGCTAAGCATGCCGATGCTGCTCTTTTTAGCACTCGCGCACGCATTTGTGCGAAAACGCGTTTTAAGCATGCACATGCATCTTTTGGTAGACGCGGATGAAGTTTTCTGCAAAACCACAAGATGTGCATGCAAATCGTGCTTTTTGCAGAACGCGCACGTGGATTTCTACCAAACGACGTGCTAAGCATGCCGATGCTGCTCTTTTTAGCACCCGCGCACGGATTTGTGCGAAAACGCGTTGTAAGCATGCACATGCATCTTTTGGTAGACGCGGATGAAGTTTTCTGCAAAACCACAAGATGTGCATGCAAATGGTGCTTTTGGCAGAACGCGCATGTGGATTTCTACCAAACGACGTGCTAAGCATGCCGATGCTGCTCTTTTTAGCACCCGCGCACGCATTTGTGCGAAAACGCGTTTTAAGCATGCACATGCATCTTTTGGTAGACGCGGATGACGTTTTCTGCAAAACCACAAGATGTGCATGCAAATGGTGCTTTTTGCAGAACGCGCTCGTGGATTTCTACCAAACGACGTGCTAAGCATGCCGATGCTGCTCTTTTTAGCACCCGCACACGCATTTGTGCGAAAACGCGTTTTAAGCATGCACATGCATCTTTTGGTAGACGCGGATGAAGTTTTCTGCAAAACCACAAGATGTGCATGCAAATGGTGCTTTTGGCAGAACGCGCACGTGGATTTCTACCAAACGACGTGCTAAGCATGCTGATGCTGCTCTTTTTAGCACCCGCGCACGCATTTGTGCGAAAACGCGTTTTAAGCATGCACATGCATCCTTTGGTAGACGCGGATGAAGTTTTCTGCAAAACCACAAGATGTGCATGCAAATGGTGCTTTTTGCAGAACGCGCTCGTGGATTTCTGCCAAACGACGTGCTAAGCATGCCGATGCTGCTCTTTTTAGCACCCGCGCACGCATTTGTGCGAAAACGCGTTTTAAGCATGCACATGCATCTTTTGGTAGACGCGGATGAAGTTTTCTGCAAAACCACAAGATGTGCATGCAAATGGTGCTTTTTGCAGAACGCGCTCGTGGATTTCTGCCAAACGACGTGCTAAGCATGCCGATGCTGCTCTTTTTAGCACCCGCGCACGGATTTGTGCGAAAACGCGTTTTAAGCATGCACATGCATCTTTTGGTAGACGCGGATGAAGTTTTCTGCAAAACCACAAGATGTGCATGCAAATGGTGCTTTTTGCAGAACGCGCACGTGGATTTCTACCAAACGACGTGCTAAGCACGCCGATGCTGCTCTTTTTAGCACCCGCGCACGGATTTGTGCGAAAACGCGTTTTAAGCATGCACATGCATCTTTTGGTAGACGCGGATGAAGTTTTCTGCAAAACCATAAGATGTGCATGCAAATGGTGCTTTTTGCAGAACGCGCACGTGGATTTCTACCAAACGACGTGCTAAGCATGCCGATCTGCTCTTTTTAGCACCCGCGCACGCATTTGTGCGAGAACGCGTTTTAAGCATGCATATGCATCTTTTGGTAGACGCGGATGAAGTTTTCTGCAAAACCACAAGATGTGCATGCAAATGGTGCTTTTTGCAAAACGCGCACGTGGATTTCTACCAAACGACGTGCTAAGCATGCCGATGCTGCTCTTTTTAGCACCCGCGCACGCATTTGTGCGAAAACGCGTTTTAAGCATGCACATGCATCTTTTGGTAGACGCGGATGAAGTTTTCTGCAAAACCACAAGATGTGCATGCAAATGGTGCTTTTTGCAGAACGCGCACGTGGATTTCTACCAAACGACGTGCTAAGCATGCCGATGCTGCTCTTTTTAGCACCCGCGCACGGATTTGTGCGAAAACGCGTTTTAAGCATGCACATGCATCTTTTGGTAGACGCGGATGAAGTTTTCTGCAAAACCACAAGATGTGCATGCAAATGGTGCTTTTTGCAGAACGCGCACGTGGATTTCTACCAAACGACGTGCTAAGCTTGCCGATGCTGCTCTTTTTAGCACCCGCGCACGGATTTGTGCGAAAACGCGTTTTAAGCATGCACATGCATCTTTTGGTAGACGCGGATGAAGTTTTCTGCAAAACCACAAGATGTGCATGCAAATGGTGCTTTTTAACGCGCTCGTGGATTTCTACCAAACGACGTGCTAAGCATGCCGATGCTGCTCTTTTTAGCACTCGCGCACGCATTTGTGCGAAAACGCGTTTTAAGCATGCACATGCATCTTTTGGTAGACGCGGATGAAGTTTTCTGCAAAACCACAAGATGTGCATGCAAATGGTGCTTTTTGCAGAACGCGCACGTGGATTTCTACCAAACGACGTGCTAAGCATGCCGATGCTGCTCTTTTTAGCACCCGCGCACGGATTTGTGCGAAAACGCGTTTTAAGCATGCACATGCATCTTTTGGTAGACGCGGATGAAGTTTTCTGCAAAACCACAAGATGTGCATGCAAATGGTGCTTTTGGCAGAACGCGCACGTGGATTTCTACCAAACGACGTGCAAAGCATGCCGATGCTGCTCTTTTTAGCACCCGCGCACGCATTTGTGCGAAAACGCGTTTTAAGCATGCACATGCATCTTTTGGTAGACGCGGATGAAGTTTTCTGCAAAACCACAAGATGTGCATGCAAATGGTGCTTTTTGCAGAACGCGCTCGTGGATTTCTACCAAACGACGTGCTAAGCATGCCGATGCTGCTCTTTTTAGCACTCGCGCACGCATTTGTGCGAAAACGCGTTTTAAGCATGCACATGCATCTTTTGGTAGACGCGGATGAAGTTTTCTGCAAAACCACAAGATGTGCATGCAAATGGTGCTTTTTGCAGAACGCGCACGTGGATTTCTACCAAACGACGTGCTAAGCATGCCGATGCTGCTCTTTTTAGCACCCGCGCACGGATTTGTGCGAAAACGCGTTTTAAGCATGCACATGCATCTTTTGGTAGACGCGGATGAAGTTTTCTGCAAAACCACAAGATGTGCATGCAAATGGTGCTTTTGGCAGAACGCGCACGTGGATTTCTACCAAACGACGTGCAAAGCATGCCGATGCTGCTCTTTTTAGCACCCGCGCACGCATTTGTGCGAAAACGCGTTTTAAGCATGCACATGCATCTTTTGGTAGACGCGGATGAAGTTTTCTGCAAAACCACAAGATGTGCATGCAAATGGTGCTTTTTGCAGAACGCGCTCGTGGATTTCTAGCAAACGACGTGCTAAGCATGCCGATGCTGCTCTTTTTAGCACTCGCGCACGCATTTGTGCGAAAACGCGTTTTAAGCATGCACATGCATCTTTTGGTAGACGCGGATGAAGTTTTCTGCAAAACCACAAGATGTGCATGCAAATCGTGCTTTTTGCAGAACGCGCACATGGATTTCTACCAAACGACGTGCTAAGCATGCCGATGCTGCTCTTTTTAGCACCCGCGCACGGATTTGTGCGAAAACGCGTTTTAAGCATGCACATGCATCTTTTGGTAGACGCGGATGAAGTTTTCTGCAAAACCACAAGATGTGCATGCAAATGGTGCTTTTTGCAGAACGCGCACGTGGATTTCTACCAAACGACGTGCTAAGCATGCCGATGCTGCTCTTTTTAGCACCTGCGCACGGATTTGTGCGAAAACGCGTTTTAAGCATGCACATGCATCTTTTGGTAGACGCGGATGAAGTTTTCTGCAAAACCACAAGATGTGCATGCAAATGGTGCTTTTGGCAGAACGCGCACGTGGATTTCTACCAAACGACGTGCTAAGCATGCCGATGCTGCTCTTTTTAGCACCCGCGCACGCATTTGTGCGAAAACGCGTTTTAAGCATGCACATGCATCTTTTGGTAGACGCGGATGACGTTTTCTGCAAAACCACAAGATGTGCATGCAAATGGTGCTTTTTGCAGAACGCGCTCGTGGATTTCTACCAAACGACGTGCTAAGCATGCCGATGCTGCTCTTTTTAGCACCCGCGCACGCATTTGTGCGAAAACGCGTTTTAAGCATGCACATGCATCTTTTGGTAGACGCGGATGAAGTTTTCTGCAAAACCACAAGATGTGCATGCAAATGGTGCTTTTTGCAGAACGCGCTCGTGGATTTCTACCAAACGACGTGCTAAGCATGCCGATGCTGCTCTTTTTAGCACCCGCGCACGCATTTGTGCGAAAACGCGTTTTAAGCATGCACATGCATCTTTTGGTAGACGCGGATGAAGTTTTCTGCAAAACCACAAGATGTGCACGCAAATGGTGCTTTTTGCAGAACGCGCACGTGGATTTCTACCAAACGACGTGCTAAGCATGCCGATGCTGCTCTTTTTAGCACCCGCGCACGGATTTGTGCGAAAACGCGTTTTAAGCATGCACATGCATCTTTTGGTAGACGCGGATGAAGTTTTCTGCAAAACCACAAGATGTGCATGCAAATGGTGCTTTTTGCAGAACGCGCACGTGGATTTCTACCAAACGACGTGCTAAGCATGCCGATGCTGCTCTTTTTAGCACCCGCGCACGCATTTGTGCGAGAACGCGTTTTAAGCATGCACATGCATCTTTTGGTAGACGCGGATGAAGTTTTCTGCAAAACCACAAGATGTGCATGCAAATGGTGCTTTTTGCAAAACGCGCACGTGGATTTCTACCAAACGACGTGCTAAGCATGCCGATGCTGCTCTTTTTAGCACCCGCGCACGCATTTGTGCGAAAACGCGTTTTAAGCATGCACATGCATCTTTTGGTAGACGCGGATGAAGTTTTCTGCAAAACCACAAGATGTGCATGCAAATGGTGCTTTTTGCAGAACGCGCACGTGGATTTCTACCAAACGACGTGCTAAGCATGCCGATGCTGCTCTTTTTAGCACCCGCGCACGCATTTGTGCGAAAACGCGTTTTAAGCATGCACATGCATCTTTTGGTAGACGCGGATGAAGTTTTCTGCAAAACCACAAGATGTGCATGCAAATGGTGCTTTTTGCAGAACGCGCACGTGGATTTCTACCAAACGACGTGCTAAGCTTGCCGATGCTGCTCTTTTTAGCACCCGCGCACGGATTTGTGCGAAAACGCGTTTTAAGCATGCACATGCATCTTTTGGTAGACGCGGATGAAGTTTTCTGCAAAACCACAAGATGTGCATGCAAATGGTGCTTTTTGCAGAACGCGCACGTGGATTTCTACCAAACGACGTGCTAAGCACGCCGATGCTGCTCTTTTTAGCACCCGCGCACGGATTTGTGCGAAAACGCGTTTTAAGCATGCACATGCATCTTTTGGTAGACGCGGATGAAGTTTTCTGCAAAACCATAAGATGTGCATGCAAATGGTGCTTTTTGCAGAACGCGCACGTGGATTTCTACCAAACGACGTGCTAAGCATGCCGATCTGCTCTTTTTAGCACCCGCGCACGCATTTGTGCGAGAACGCGTTTTAAGCATGCATATGCATCTTTTGGTAGACGCGGATGAAGTTTTCTGCAAAACCACAAGATGTGCATGCAAATGGTGCTTTTTGCAAAACGCGCACGTGGATTTCTACCAAACGACGTGCTAAGCATGCCGATGCTGCTCTTTTTAGCACCCGCGCACGCATTTGTGCGAAAACGCGTTTTAAGCATGCACATGCATCTTTTGGTAGACGCGGATGAAGTTTTCTGCAAAACCACAAGATGTGCATGCAAATGGTGCTTTTTGCAGAACGCGCACCTGGATTTCTACCAAACGACGTGCTAAGCATGCCGATGCTGCTCTTTTTAGCACCCGCGCACGCATTTGTGCGAAAACGCGTTTTAAGCATGCACATGCATCTTTTGGTAGACGCGGATGAAGTTTTCTGCAAAACCACAAGATGTGCATGCAAATGGTGCTTTTTGCAGAACGCGCACGTGGATTTCTACCAAACGACGTGCTAAGCTTGCCGATGCTGCTCTTTTTAGCACCCGCGCACGGATTTGTGCGAAAACGCGTTTTAAGCATGCACATGCATCTTTTGGTAGACGCGGATGAAGTTTTCTGCAAAACCACAAGATGTGCATGCAAATGGTGCTTTTGGCAGAACGCGCACGTGGATTTCTACCAAACGACGTGCTAAGCATGCCGATGCTGCTCTTTTTAGCACCCGCGCACGCATTTGTGCGAAAACGCGTTTTAAGCATGCCCATGCATCTTTTGGTAGACGCGGATGAAGTTTTCTGCAAAACCACAAGATGTGCATGCAAATGGTGCTTTTTGCAGAACGCGCACGTGGATTTCTACCAAACGACGTGCTAAGCATGCCGATGCTGCTCTTTTTAGCACCCGCGCACGCATTTGTGCGAGAACGCGTTTTAAGCATGCACATGCATCTTTTGGTAGACGCGGATGAAGTTTTCTGCAAAACCACAAGATGTGCATGCAAATGGTGCTTTTTGCAAAACGCGCACGTGGATTTCTACCAAACGACGTGCTAAGCATGCCGATGCTGCTCTTTTTAGCACCCGCGCACGCATTTGTGCGAAAACGCGTTTTAAGCATGCACATGCATCTTTTGGTAGACGCGGATGAAGTTTTCTGCAAAACCACAAGATGTGCATGCAAATGGTGCTTTTTGCAGAACGCGCACGTGGATTTCTACCAAACGACGTGCTAAGCATGCCGATGCTGCTCTTTTTAGCACCCGCGCACGGATTTGTGCGAAAACGCGTTTTAAGCATGCACATGCATCTTTTGGTAGACGCGGATGAAGTTTTCTGCAAAACCACAAGATGTGCATGCAAATGGTGCTTTTGGCAGAACGCGCACGTGGATTTCTACCAAACGACGTGCAAAGCATGCCGATGCTGCTCTTTTTAGCACCCGCGCACGCATTTGTGCGAAAACGCGTTTTAAGCATGCACATGCATCTTTTGGTAGACGCGGATGAAGTTTTCTGCAAAACCACAAGATGTGCATGCAAATGGTGCTTTTTGCAGAACGCGCTCGTGGATTTCTACCAAACGACGTGCTAAGCATGCCGATGCTGCTCTTTTTAGCACTCGCGCACGCATTTGTGCGAAAACGCGTTTTAAGCATGCACATGCATCTTTTGGTAGACGCGGATGAAGTTTTCTGCAAAACCACAAGATGTGCATGCAAATGGTGCTTTTTGCAGAACGCGCACGTGGATTTCTACCAAACGACGTGCTAAGCATGCCGATGCTGCTCTTTTTAGCACCCGCGCACGGATTTGTGCGAAAACGCGTTTTAAGCATGCACATGCATCTTTTGGTAGACGCGGATGAAGTTTTCTGCAAAACCACAAGATGTGCATGCAAATGGTGCTTTTGGCAGAACGCGCACGTGGATTTCTACCAAACGACGTGCAAAGCATGCCGATGCTGCTCTTTTTAGCACCCGCGCACGCATTTGTGCGAAAACGCGTTTTAAGCATGCACATGTATCTTTTGGTAGACGCGGATGAAGTTTTCTGCAAAACCACAAGATGTGCATGCAAATGGTGCTTTTTGCAGAACGCGCTCGTGGATTTCTACCAAACGACGTGCTAAGCATGCCGATGCTGCTCTTTTTAGCACTCGCGCACGCATTTGTGCGAAAACGCGTTTTAAGCATGCACATGCATCTTTTGGTAGACGCGGATGAAGTTTTCTGCAAAACCACAAGATGTGCATGCAAATCGTGCTTTTTGCAGAACGCGCACATGGATTTCTACCAAACGACGTGCTAAGCATGCCGATGCTGCTCTTTTTAGCACCCGCGCACGGATTTGTGCGAAAACGCGTTTTAAGCATGCACATGCATCTTTTGGTAGACGCGGATGAAGTTTTCTGCAAAACCACAAGATGTGCATGCAAATGGTGCTTTTTGCAGAACGCGCACGTGGATTTCTACCAAACGACGTGCTAAGCATGCCGATGCTGCTCTTTTTAGCACCTGCGCACGGATTTGTGCGAAAACGCGTTTTAAGCATGCACATGCATCTTTTGGTAGACGCGGATGAAGTTTTCTGCAAAACCACAAGATGTGCATGCAAATGGTGCTTTTGGCAGAACGCGCACGTGGATTTCTACCAAACGACGTGCTAAGCATGCCGATGCTGCTCTTTTTAGCACCCGCGCACGCATTTGTGCGAAAACGCGTTTTAAGCATGCACATGCATCTTTTGGTAGACGCGGATGACGTTTTCTGCAAAACCACAAGATGTGCATGCAAATGGTGCTTTTTGCAGAACGCGCTCGTGGATTTCTACCAAACGACGTGCTAAGCATGCCGATGCTGCTCTTTTTAGCACCCGCGCACGCATTTGTGCGAAAACGCGTTTTAAGCATGCACATGCATCTTTTGGTAGACGCGGATGAAGTTTTCTGCAAAACCACAAGATGTGCATGCAAATGGTGCTTTTTGCAGAACGCGCTCGTGGATTTCTACCAAACGACGTGCTAAGCATGCCGATGCTGCTCTTTTTAGCACCCGCGCACGCATTTGTGCGAAAACGCGTTTTAAGCATGCACATGCATCTTTTGGTAGACGCGGATGAAGTTTTCTGCAAAACCACAAGATGTGCACGCAAATGGTGCTTTTTGCAGAACGCGCACGTGGATTTCTACCAAA
This sequence comes from Dermacentor andersoni, assembly GCF_023375885.2. Taxonomy (NCBI): domain Eukaryota; kingdom Metazoa; phylum Arthropoda; class Arachnida; order Ixodida; family Ixodidae; genus Dermacentor; species Dermacentor andersoni. Next base: position 236,522 of record NW_027314775.1, read on the forward strand.
CGACGTGCTAAGCATGCCGATGCTGCTCTTTTTAGCACCCGCGCACGGATTTGTGCGAAAACGCGTTTTAAGCATGCACATGCATCTTTTGGTAGACGCGGATGAAGTTTTCTGCAAAACCACAAGATGTGCATGCAAATGGTGCTTCTGCAGAACGCGCACGTGGATTTCTACCAAACGACGTGCTAAGCATGCCGATGCTGCTCTTTTTAGCACCCGCGCACGCATTTGTGCGAGAACGCGTTTTAAGCATGCACATGCATCTTTTGGTAGACGCGGATGAAGTTTTCTGCAAAACCACAAGATGTGCATGCAAATGGTGCTTTTTGCAAAACGCGCACGTGGATTTCTACCAAACGACGTGCTAAGCATGCCGATGCTGCTCTTTTTAGCACCCGCGCACGCATTTGTGCGAAAACGCGTTTTAAGCATGCACATGCATCTTTTGGTAGACGCGGATGAAGTTTTCTGCAAAACCACAAGATGTGCATGCAAATGGTGCTTTTTGCAGAACGCGCACGTGGATTTCTACCAAACGACGTGCTAAGCATGCCGATGCTGCTCTTTTTAGCACCCGCGCACGCATTTGTGTGAAAACGCGTTTTAAGCATGCACATGCATCTTTTGGTAGACGCGGATGAAGTTTTCTGCAAAACCACAAGATGTGCACGCAAATGGTGCTTTTTGCAGAACGCGCACGTGGATTTCTACCAAACGACGTGCTAAGCATGCCGATGCTGCTCTTTTTAGCACCCGCGCACGGATTTGTGCGAAAACGCGTTTTAAGCATGCACATGCATCTTTTGGTAGACGCGGATGAAGTTTTCTGCAAAACCACAAGATGTGCATGCAAATGGTGCTTTTTGCAGAACGCGCACGTGGATTTCTACCAAACGACGTGCTAAGCATGCCGATGCTGCTCTTTTTAGCACCCGCGCACGCATTTGTGCGAGAACGCGTTTTAAGCATGCACATGCATCTTTTGGTAGACGCGGATGAAGTTTTCTGCAAAACCACAAGATGTGCATGCAAATGGTGCTTTTTGCAAAACGCGCACGTGGATTTCTACCAAACGACGTGCTAAGCATGCCGATGCTGCTCTTTTTAGCACCCGCGCACGCATTTGTGCGAAAACGCGTTTTAAGCATGCACATGCATCTTTTGGTAGACGCGGATGAAGTTTTCTGCAAAACCACAAGATGTGCATGCAAATGGTGCTTTTTGCAGAACGCGCACGTGGATTTCTACCAAACGACGTGCTAAGCATGCCGATGCTGCTCTTTTTAGCACCCGCGCACGCATTTGTGCGAAAACGCGTTTTAAGCATGCACATGCATCTTTTGGTAGACGCGGATGAAGTTTTCTGCAAAACCACAAGATGTGCATGCAAATGGTGCTTTTTGCAGAACGCGCACGTGGATTTCTACCAAACGACGTGCTAAGCTTGCCGATGCTGCTCTTTTTAGCACCCGCGCACGGATTTGTGCGAAAACGCGTTTTAAGCATGCACATGCATCTTTTGGTAGACGCGGATGAAGTTTTCTGCAAAACCACAAGATGTGCATGCAAATGGTGCTTTTTGCAGAACGCGCACGTGGATTTCTACCAAACGACGTGCTAAGCACGCCGATGCTGCTCTTTTTAGCACCCGCGCACGGATTTGTGCGAAAACGCGTTTTAAGCATGCACATGCATCTTTTGGTAGACGCGGATGAAGTTTTCTGCAAAACCATAAGATGTGCATGCAAATGGTGCTTTTTGCAGAACGCGCACGTGGATTTCTACCAAACGACGTGCTAAGCATGCCGATCTGCTCTTTTTAGCACCCGCGCACGCATTTGTGCGAGAACGCGTTTTAAGCATGCATATGCATCTTTTGGTAGACGCGGATGAAGTTTTCTGCAAAACCACAAGATGTGCATGCAAATGGTGCTTTTTGCAAAACGCGCACGTGGATTTCTACCAAACGACGTGCTAAGCATGCCGATGCTGCTCTTTTTAGCACCCGCGCACGCATTTGTGCGAAAACGCGTTTTAAGCATGCACATGCATCTTTTGGTAGACGCGGATGAAGTTTTCTGCAAAACCACAAGATGTGCATGCAAATGGTGCTTTTTGCAGAACGCGCACGTGGATTTCTACCAAACGACGTGCTAAGCATGCCGATGCTGCTCTTTTTAGCACCCGCGCACGGATTTGTGCGAAAACGCGTTTTAAGCATGCACATGCATCTTTTGGTAGACGCGGATGAAGTTTTCTGCAAAACCACAAGATGTGCATGCAAATGGTGCTTTTGGCAGAACGCGCACGTGGATTTCTACCAAACGACGTGCAAAGCATGCCGATGCTGCTCTTTTTAGCACCCGCGCACGCATTTGTGCGAAAACGCGTTTTAAGCATGCACATGCATCTTTTGGTAGACGCGGATGAAGTTTTCTGCAAAACCACAAGATGTGCATGCAAATGGTGCTTTTTGCAGAACGCGCACGTGGATTTCTACCAAACGACGTGCTAAGCTTGCCGATGCTGCTCTTTTTAGCACCCGCGCACGGATTTGTGCGAAAACGCGTTTTAAGCATGCACATGCATCTTTTGGTAGACGCGGATGAAGTTTTCTGCAAAACCACAAGATGTGCATGCAAATGGTGCTTTTTAACGCGCTCGTGGATTTCTACCAAACGACGTGCTAAGCATGCCGATGCTGCTCTTTTTAGCACTCGCGCACGCATTTGTGCGAAAACGCGTTTTAAGCATGCACATGCATCTTTTGGTAGACGCGGATGAAGTTTTCTGCAAAACCACAAGATGTGCATGCAAATGGTGCTTTTTGCAGAACGCGCACGTGGATTTCTACCAAACGACGTGCTAAGCATGCCGATGCTGCTCTTTTTAGCACCCGCGCACGGATTTGTGCGAAAACGCGTTTTAAGCATGCACATGCATCTTTTGGTAGACGCGGATGAAGTTTTCTGCAAAACCACAAGATGTGCATGCAAATGGTGCTTTTGGCAGAACGCGCACGTGGATTTCTACCAAACGACGTGCAAAGCATGCCGATGCTGCTCTTTTTAGCACCCGCGCACGCATTTGTGCGAAAACGCGTTTTAAGCATGCACATGCATCTTTTGGTAGACGCGGATGAAGTTTTCTGCAAAACCACAAGATGTGCATGCAAATGGTGCTTTTTGCAGAACGCGCTCGTGGATTTCTACCAAACGACGTGCTAAGCATGCCGATGCTGCTCTTTTTAGCACTCGCGCACGCATTTGTGCGAAAACGCGTTTTAAGCATGCACATGCATCTTTTGGTAGACGCGGATGAAGTTTTCTGCAAAACCACAAGATGTGCATGCAAATGGTGCTTTTTGCAGAACGCGCACGTGGATTTCTACCAAACGACGTGCTAAGCATGCCGATGCTGCTCTTTTTAGCACCCGCGCACGGATTTGTGCGAAAACGCGTTTTAAGCATGCACATGCATCTTTTGGTAGACGCGGATGAAGTTTTCTGCAAAACCACAAGATGTGCATGCAAATGGTGCTTTTGGCAGAACGCGCACGTGGATTTTTACCAAACGACGTGCAAAGCATGCCGATGCTGCTCTTTTTAGCACCCGCGCACGCATTTGTGCGAAAACGCGTTTTAAGCATGCACATGCATCTTTTGGTAGACGCGGATGAAGTTTTCTGCAAAACCACAAGATGTGCATGCAAATGGTGCTTTTTGCAGAACGCGCTCGTGGATTTCTACCAAACGACGTGCTAAGCATGCCGATGCTGCTCTTTTTAGCACTCGCGCACGCATTTGTGCGAAAACGCGTTTTAAGCATGCACATGCATCTTTTGGTAGACGCGGATGAAGTTTTCTGCAAAACCACAAGATGTGCATGCAAATCGTGCTTTTTGCAGAACGCGCACATGGATTTCTACCAAACGACGTGCTAAGCATGCCGATGCTGCTCTTTTTAGCACCCGCGCACGGATTTGTGCGAAAACGCGTTTTAAGCATGCACATGCATCTTTTGGTAGACGCGGATGAAGTTTTCTGCAAAACCACAAGATGTGCATGCAAATGGTGCTTTTTGCAGAACGCGCACGTGGATTTCTACCAAACGACGTGCTAAGCATGCCGATGCTGCTCTTTTTAGCACCTGCGCACGGATTTGTGCGAAAACGCGTTTTAAGCATGCACATGCATCTTTTGGTAGACGCGGATGAAGTTTTCTGCAAAACCACAAGATGTGCATGCAAATGGTGCTTTTGGCAGAACGCGCACGTGGATTTCTACCAAACGACGTGCTAAGCATGCCGATGCTGCTCTTTTTAGCACCCGCGCACGCATTTGTGCGAAAACGCGTTTTAAGCATGCACATGCATCTTTTGGTAGACGCGGATGACGTTTTCTGCAAAACCACAAGATGTGCATGCAAATGGTGCTTTTTGCAGAACGCGCTCGTGGATTTGTACCAAACGACGTGCTAAGCATGCCGATGCTGCTCTTTTTAGCACCCGCGCACGCATTTGTGCGAAAACGCGTTTTAAGCATGCACATGCATCTTTTGGTAGACGCGGATGAAGTTTTCTGCAAAACCACAAGATGTGCATGCAAATGGTGCTTTTTGCAGAACGCGCTCGTGGATTTCTACCAAACGACGTGCTAAGCATGCCGATGCTGCTCTTTTTAGCACCCGCGCACGCATTTGTGCGAAAACGCGTTTTAAGCATGCACATGCATCTTTTGGTAGACGCGGATGAAGTTTTCTGCAAAACCACAAGATGTGCACGCAAATGGTGCTTTTTGCAGAACGCGCACGTGGATTTCTACCAAACGACGTGCTAAGCATGCCGATGCTGCTCTTTTTAGCACCCGCGCACGGATTTGTGCGAAAACGCGTTTTAAGCATGCACATGCATCTTTTGGTAGACGCGGATGAAGTTTTCTGCAAAACCACAAGATGTGCATGCAAATGGTGCTTTTTGCAGAACGCGCACGTGGATTTCTACCAAACGACGTGCTAAGCATGCCGATGCTGCTCTTTTTAGCACCCGCGCACGCATTTGTGCGAGAACGCGTTTTAAGCATGCACATGCATCTTTTGGTAGACGCGGATGAAGTTTTCTGCAAAACCACAAGATGTGCATGCAAATGGTGCTTTTTGCAAAACGCGCACGTGGATTTCTACCAAACGACGTGCTAAGCATGCCGATGCTGCTCTTTTTAGCACCCGCGCACGCATTTGTGCGAAAACGCGTTTTAAGCATGCACATGCATCTTTTGGTAGACGCGGATGAAGTTTTCTGCAAAACCACAAGATGTGCATGCAAATGGTGCTTTTTGCAGAACGCGCACGTGGATTTCTACCAAACGACGTGCTAAGCATGCCGATGCTGCTCTTTTTAGCACCCGCGCACGCATTTGTGCGAAAACGCGTTTTAAGCATGCACATGCATCTTTTGGTAGACGCGGATGAAGTTTTCTGCAAAACCACAAGATGTGCATGCAAATGGTGCTTTTTGCAGAACGCGCACGTGGATTTCTACCAAACGACGTGCTAAGCTTGCCGATGCTGCTCTTTTTAGCACCCGCGCACGGATTTGTGCGAAAACGCGTTTTAAGCATGCACATGCATCTTTTGGTAGACGCGGATGAAGTTTTCTGCAAAACCACAAGATGTGCATGCAAATGGTGCTTTTTGCAGAACGCGCACGTGGATTTCTACCAAACGACGTGCTAAGCACGCCGATGCTGCTCTTTTTAGCACCCGCGCACGGATTTGTGCGAAAACGCGTTTTAAGCATGCACATGCATCTTTTGGTAGACGCGGATGAAGTTTTCTGCAAAACCATAAGATGTGCATGCAAATGGTGCTTTTTGCAGAACGCGCACGTGGATTTCTACCAAACGACGTGCTAAGCATGCCGATCTGCTCTTTTTAGCACCCGCGCACGCATTTGTGCGAGAACGCGTTTTAAGCATGCATATGCATCTTTTGGTAGACGCGGATGAAGTTTTCTGCAAAACCACAAGATGTGCATGCAAATGGTGCTTTTTGCAAAACGCGCACGTGGATTTCTACCAAACGACGTGCTAAGCATGCCGATGCTGCTCTTTTTAGCACTCGCGCACGCATTTGTGCGAAAACGCGTTTTAAGCATGCACATGCATCTTTTGGTAGACGCGGATGAAGTTTTCTGCAAAACCACAAGATGTGCATGCAAATGGTGCTTTTTGCAGAACGCGCACGTGGATTTCTACCAAACGACGTGCTAAGCATGCCGATGCTGCTCTTTTTAGCACCCGCGCACGGATTTGTGCGAAAACGCGTTTTAAGCATGCACATGCATCTTTTGGTAGACGCGGATGAAGTTTTCTGCAAAACCACAAGATGTGCATGCAAATGGTGCTTTTGGCAGAACGCGCACGTGGATTTCTACCAAACGACGTGCAAAGCATGCCGATGCTGCTCTTTTTAGCACCCGCGCACGCATTTGTGCGAAAACGCGTTTTAAGCATGCACATGCATCTTTTGGTAGACGCGGATGAAGTTTTCTGCAAAACCACAAGATGTGCATGCAAATGGTGCTTTTTGCAGAACGCGCTCGTGGATTTCTACCAAACGACGTGCTAAGCATGCCGATGCTGCTCTTTTTAGCACTCGCGCACGCATTTGTGCGAAAACGCGTTTTAAGCATGCACATGCATCTTTTGGTAGACGCGGATGAAGTTTTCTGCAAAACCACAAGATGTGCATGCAAATGGTGCTTTTTGCAGAACGCGCACGTGGATTTCTACCAAACGACGTGCTAAGCATGCCGATGCTGCTCTTTTTAGCACCCGCGCACGGATTTGTGCGAAAACGCGTTTTAAGCATGCACATGCATCTTTTGGTAGACGCGGATGAAGTTTTCTGCAAAACCACAAGATGTGCATGCAAATGGTGCTTTTGGCAGAACGCGCACGTGGATTTCTACCAAACGACGTGCAAAGCATGCCGATGCTGCTCTTTTTAGCACCCGCGCACGCATTTGTGCGAAAACGCGTTTTAAGCATGCACATGCATCTTTTGGTAGACGCGGATGAAGTTTTCTGCAAAACCACAAGATGTGCATGCAAATGGTGCTTTTTGCAGAACGCGCTCGTGGATTTCTACCAAACGACGTGCTAAGCATGCCGATGCTGCTCTTTTTAGCACTCGCGCACGCATTTGTGCGAAAACGCGTTTTAAGCATGCACATGCATCTTTTGGTAGACGCGGATGAAGTTTTCTGCAAAACCACAAGATGTGCATGCAAATCGTGCTTTTTGCAGAACGCGCACATGGATTTCTACCAAACGACGTGCTAAGCATGCCGATGCTGCTCTTTTTAGCACCCGCGCACGGATTTGTGGGAAAACGCGTTTTAAGCATGCACATGCATCTTTTGGTAGACGCGGATGAAGTTTTCTGCAAAACCACAAGATGTGCATGCAAATGGTGCTTTTTGCAGAACGCGCACGTGGATTTCTACCAAACGACGTGCTAAGCATGCCGATGCTGCTCTTTTTAGCACCTGCGCACGGATTTGTGCGAAAACGCGTTTTAAGCATGCACATGCATCTTTTGGTAGACGCGGATGAAGTTTTCTGCAAAACCACAAGATGTGCATGCAAATGGTGCTTTTGGCAGAACGCGCACGTGGATTTCTACCAAACGACGTGCTAAGCATGCCGATGCTGCTCTTTTTAGCACCCGCGCACGCATTTGTGCGAAAACGCGTTTTAAGCATGCACATGCATCTTTTGGTAGACGCGGATGACGTTTTCTGCAAAACCACAAGATGTGCATGCAAATGGTGCTTTTTGCAGAACGCGCTCGTGGATTTCTACCAAACGACGTGCTAAGCATGCCGATGCTGCTCTTTTTAGCACCCGCGCACGCATTTGTGCGAAAACGCGTTTTAAGCATGCACATGCATCTTTTGGTAGACGCGGATGAAGTTTTCTGCAAAACCACAAGATGTGCATGCAAATGGTGCTTTTTGCAGAACGCGCTCGTGGATTTCTACCAAACGACGTGCTAAGCATGCCGATGCTGCTCTTTTTAGCACCCGCGCACGCATTTGTGCGAAAACGCGTTTTAAGCATGCACATGCATCTTTTGGTAGACGCGGATGAAGTTTTCTGCAAAACCACAAGATGTGCATGCAAATGGTGCTTTTTGCAGAACGCGCACGTGGATTTCTACCAAACGACGTGCTAAGCATGCCGATGCTGCTCTTTTTAGCACCCGCGCACGCATTTGTGCGAAAACGCGTTTTAAGCATGCACATGCATCTTTTGGTAGACGCGGATGAAGTTTTCTGCAAAACCACAAGATGTGCATGCAAATGGTGCTTTTTGCAGAACGCGCACGTGGATTTCTACCAAACGACGTGCTAAGCTTGCCGATGCTGCTCTTTTTAGCACCCGCGCACGGATTTGTGCGAAAACGCGTTTTAAGCATGCACATGCATCTTTTGGTAGACGCGGATGAAGTTTTCTGCAAAACCACAAGATGTGCATGCAAATGGTGCTTTTGGCAGAACGCGCACGTGGATTTCTACCAAACGACGTGCTAAGCATGCCGATGCTGCTCTTTTTAGCACCCGCGCACGCATTTGTGCGAAAACGCGTTTTAAGCATGCCCATGCATCTTTTGGTAGACGCGGATGAAGTTTTCTGCAAAACCACAAGACGTGCATGCAAATGGTGCTTTTTGCAGAACGCGCACGTGGATTTCTACCAAACGACGCGCTAAGCATGCCGATGCTGCTCTTTTTAGCACCCGCGCACGGATTTGTGCGAAAACGCGTTTTAAGCATGCACATGCATCTTTTGGTAGACGCGGATGAAGTTTTCTGCAAAACCACAAGATGTGCTTGCAAATGGTGCTTTTGGCAGAACGCGCACGTGGATTTCTACCAAACGACGTGCTAAGCATGCCGATGCTGCTCTTTTTAGCACCCGCGCACGGATTTGTGCGAAAACGCGTTTTAAGCATGCACATGCATCTTTTGGTAGACGCGGATGAAGTTTTCTGCAAAACCACAAGATGTGCATGCAAATGGTGCTTTTTGCAGAACGCGCACGTGGATTTCTACCAAACGACGTGCTAAGCATGCCGATGCTGCTCTTTTTAGCACTCGCGCACGCATTTGTGCGAAAACGCGTTTTAAGCATGCACATGCATCTTTTGGTAGACGCGGATGAAGTTTTCTGCAAAACCACAAGATGTGCATGCAAATCGTGCTTTTTGCAGAACGCGCACATGGATTTCTACCAAACGACGTGCTAAGCATGCCGATGCTGCTCTTTTTAGCACCCGCGCACGGATTTGTGCGAAAACGCGTTTTAAGCATGCACATGCATCTTTTGGTAGACGCGGATGAAGTTTTCTGCAAAACCACAAGATGTGCATGCAAATGGTGCTTTTTGCAGAACGCGCACGTGGATTTCTACCAAACGACGTGCTAAGCATGCCGATGCTGCTCTTTTTAGCACCCGCGCACGCATTTGTGCGAAAACGCGTTTTAAGCATGCACATGCATCTTTTGGTAGACGCGGATGAAGTTTTCTGCAAAACCACAAGATGTGCATGCAAATGGTGCTTTTGGCAGAACGCGCACGTGGATTTCTACCAAACGACGTGCAAAGCATGCCGATGCTGCTCTTTTTAGCACCCGCGCACGCATTTGTGCGAAAACGCGTTTTAAGCATGCACATGCATCTTTTGGTAGACGCGGATGAAGTTTTCTGCAAAACCACAATATGTGCATGCAAATGGTGCTTTTTGCAGAACGCGCTCGTGGATTTCTACCAAACGACGTGCTAAGCATGCCGATGCTGCTCTTTTTAGCACCCGCGCACGCATTTGTGCGAAAACGCGTTTTAAGCATGCACATGCATCTTTTGGTAGACGCGGATGAAGTTTTCTGCAAAACCACAAGATGTGCATGCAAATGGTGCTTTTGGCAGAACGCGCACGTGGATTTCTACCAAACGACGTGCTAAGCATGCTGATGCTGCTCTTTTTAGCACCCGCGCACGCATTTGTGCGAAAACGCGTTTTAAGCATGCACATGCATCTTTTGGTAGACGCGGATGAAGTTTTCTGCAAAACCACAAGATGTGCATGCAAATGGTGCTTTTTGCAGAACGCGCACGTGGATTTCTACCAAACGACGTGCTAAGCATGCCGATGCTGCTCTTTTTTGCACCCGCGCACGCATTTGTGCGAGAACGCGTTTTAAGCATGCACATGCATCTTTTGGTAGACGCGGATGAAGTTTTCTGCAAAACGACAAGATGTGCATGCAAATGGTGCTTTTTGCAAAACGCGCACGTGGATTTCTACCAAACGACGTGCTAAGCATGCCGATGCTGCTCTTTTTAGCACCCGCGCACGCATTTGTGCGAAAACGCGTTTTAAGCATGCACATGCATATTTTGGTAGACGCGGATGAAGTTTTCTGCAAAACCACAAGATGTGCATGCAAATGGTGCTTTTTGCAGAACGCGCACGTGGATTTCTACCAAACGACGTGCTAAGCATGCCGATGCTGCTCTTTTTAGCACCCGCGCACGCATTTGTGCGAAAACGCGTTTTAAGCATGCACATGCATCTTTTGGTAGACGCGGATGACGTTTTCTGCAAAACCACAAGATGTGCATGCAAATGGTGCTTTTTGCAGAACGCGCTCGTGGATTTCTACCAAACGACGTGCTAAGCATGCCGATGCTGCTCTTTTTAGCACCCGCACACGCATTTGTGCGAAAACGCGTTTTAAGCATGCACATGCATCTTTTGGTAGACGCGGATGAAGTTTTCTGCAAAACCACAAGATGTGCATGCAAATGGTGCTTTTGGCAGAACGCGCACGTGGATTTCTACCAAACGACGTGCTAAGCATGCTGATGCTGCTCTTTTTAGCACCCGCGCACGCATTTGTGCGAAAACGCGTTTTAAGCATGCACATGCATCTTTTGGTAGACGCGGATGAAGTTTTCTGCAAAACCACAATATGTGCATGCAAATGGTGCTTTTTGCAGAACGCGCTCGTGGATTTCTACCAAACGACGTGCTAAGCATGCCGATGCTGCTCTTTTTAGCACCCGCGCACGCATTTGTGCGAAAACGCGTTTTAAGCATGCACATGCATCTTTTGGTAGACGCGGATGAAGTTTTCTGCAAAACCACAAGATGTGCATGCAAATGGTGCTTTTTGCAGAACGCGCACGTGGATTTCTACCAAACGACGTGCTAAGCATGCCGATGCTGCTCTTTTTAGCACCCGCGCACGGATTTGTGCGAAAACGCGTTTTAAGCATGCACATGCATCTTTTGGTAGACGCGGATGAAGTTTTCTGCAAAACCACAAGATGTGCATGCAAATGGTGCTTTTTGCAGAACGCGCACGTGGATTTCTACCAAACGACGTGCTAAGCATGCCGATGCTGCTCTTTTTAGCACCCGCGCACGCATTTGTGCGAGAACGCGTTTTAAGCATGCACATGCATCTTTTGGTAGACGCGGATGACGTTTTCTGCAAAACCACAAGATGTGCATGCAAATGGTGCTTTTTGCAGAACGCGCTCGTGGATTTCTACCAAACGACGTGCTAAGCATGCCGATGCTGCTCTTTTTAGCACCCGCACACGCATTTGTGCGAAAACGCGTTTTAAGCATGCACATGCATCTTTTGGTAGACGCGGATGAAGTTTTCTGCAAAACCACAAGATGTGCATGCAAATGGTGCTTTTGGCAGAACGCGCACGTGGATTTCTACCAAACGACGTGCTAAGCATGCTGATGCTGCTCTTTTTAGCACCCGCGCACGCATTTGTGCGAAAACGCGTTTTAAGCATGCACATGCATCTTTTGGTAGACGCGGATGAAGTTTTCTGCAAAACCACAAGATGTGCATGCAAATGGTGCTTTTTGCAGAACGCGCTCGTGGATTTCTACCAAACGACGTGCTAAGCATGCCGATGCTGCTCTTTTTAGCACCCGCGCACGCATTTGTGCGAAAACGCGTTTTAAGCATGCACATGCATCTTTTGGTAGACGCGGATGAAGTTTTCTGCAAAACCACAAGATGTGCATGCAAATGGTGCTTTTGGCAGAACGCGCACGTGGATTTCTACCAAACGACGTGCTAAGCATGCCGATGCTGCTCTTTTTAGCACCCGCGCACGGATTTGTGCGAAAACGCGTTTTAAGCATGCACATGCATCTTTTGGTAGACGCGGATGAAGTTTTCTGCAAAACCACAAGATGTGCATGCAAATGGTGCTTTTTGCAGAACGCGCACGTGGATTTCTACCAAACGACGTGCTAAGCATGCCGATGCTGCTCTTTTTAGCACCCGCGCACGCATTTGTGCGAAAACGCGTTTTAAGCATGCACATGCATCTTTTGGTAGACGCGGATGAAGTTTTCTGCAAAACCACAAGATGTGCATGCAAATGGTGCTTTTTGCAGAACGCGCTCGTGGATTTCTACCAAACGACGTGCTAAGCATGCCGATGCTGCTCTTTTTAGCACCCGCGCACGCATTTGTGCGAAAACGCGTTTTAAGCATGCATATGCATCTTTTGGTAGACGCGGATGAAGTTTTCTGCAAAACCACAAGATGTGCATGCAAATGGTGCTTTTGGCAGAACGCGCACGTGGATTTCTACCAAACGACGTGCTAAGCATGCTGATGCTGCTCTTTTTAGCACCCGCGCACGCATTTGTGCGAAAACGCGTTTTAAGCATGCACATGCATCTTTTGGTAGACGCGGATGAAGTTTTCTGCAAAACCACAAGATGTGCATGCAAATCGTGCTTTTTGCAGAACGCGCACGTGGATTTCTACCAAACGACGTGCTAAGCATGCCGATGCTGCTCTTTTTAGCACCCGCGCACGGATTTGTGCGAAAACGCGTTTTAAGCATGCACATGCATCTTTTGGTAGACGCGGATGAAGTTTTCTGCAAAACCACAAGATGTGCATGCAAATGGTGCTTTTTGCAGAACGCGCACGTGGATTTCTACCAAACGACGTGCTAAGCATGCCGATGCTGCTCTTTTTAGCACCCGCGCACGGATTTGTGCGAAAACGCGTTTTAAGCATGCACATGCATCTTTTGGTAGACGCGGATGAAGTTTTCTGCAAAACCACAAGATGTGCATGCAAATGGTGCTTTTTGCAGAACGCGCACGTGGATTTCTACCAAACGACGTGCTAAGCATGCCGATGCTGCTCTTTTTAGCACCCGCGCACGCATTTGTGCGAGAACGCGTTTTAAGCATGCACATGCATCTTTTGGTAGACGCGGATGAAGTTTTCTGCAAAACGACAAGATGTGCATGCAAATGGTGCTTTTTGCAAAACGCGCACGTGGATTTCTACCAAACGACGTGCTAAGCATGCCGATGCTGCTCTTTTTAGCACCCGCGCACGCATTTGTGCGAAAACGCGTTTTAAGCATGCACATGCATCTTTTGGTAGACGCGGATGAAGTTTTCTGCAAAACCACAAGATGTGCATGCAAATGGTGCTTTTTGCAGAACGCGCACGTGGATTTCTACCAAACGACGTGCTAAGCATGCCGATGCTGCTCTTTTAAGCACCCGCGCACGCATTTGTGCGGAAACGCGTTTTAAGCATGCACATGCATCTTTTGGTAGACGCGGATGACGTTTTCTGCAAAACCACAAGATGTGCATGCAAATGGTGCTTTTTGCAGAACGCGCTCGTGGATTTCTACCAAACGACGTGCTAAGCATGCCGATGCTGCTCTTTTTAGCACCCGCACACGCATTTGTGCGAAAACGCGTTTTAAGCATGCACATGCATCTTTTGGTAGACGCGGATGAAGTTTTCTGCAAAACCACAAGATGTGCATGCAAATGGTGCTTTTGGCAGAACGCGCACGTGGATTTCTACCAAACGACGTGCTAAGCATGCTGATGCTGCTCTTTTTAGCACCCGCGCACGCATTTGTGCGAAAACGCGTTTTAAGCATGCACATGCATCTTTTGGTAGACGCGGATGAAGTTTTCTGCAAAACCACAAGATGTGCATGCAAATGGTGCTTTTTGCAGAACGCGCACGTGGATTTCTACCAAACGACGTGCTAAGCATGCCGATGCTGCTCTTTTTTGCACCCGCGCACGCATTTGTGCGAGAACGCGTTTTAAGCATGCACATGCATCTTTTGGTAGACGCGGATGAAGTTTTCTGCAAAACGACAAGATGTGCATGCAAATGGTGCTTTTTGCAAAACGCGCACGTGGATTTCTACCAAACGACGTGCTAAGCATGCCGATGCTGCTCTTTTTAGCACCCGCGCACGCATTTGTGCGAAAACGCGTTTTAAGCATGCACATGCATATTTTGGTAGACGCGGATGAAGTTTTCTGCAAAACCACAAGATGTGCATGCAAATGGTGCTTTTTGCAGAACGCGCACGTGGATTTCTACCAAACGACGTGCTAAGCATGCCGATGCTGCTCTTTTTAGCACCCGCGCACGGATTTGTGCGAAAACGCGTTTTAAGCATGCACATGCATCTTTTGGTAGACGCGGATGAAGTTTTCTGCAAAACCACAAGATGTGCATGCAAATGGTGCTTTTTGCAGAACGCGCACGTGGATTTCTACCAAACGACGTGCTAAGCATGCCGATGCTGCTCTTTTTAGCACCCGCGCACGGATTTGTGCGAGAACGCGTTTTAAGCATGCACATGCATCTTTTGGTAGACGCGGATGAAGTTTTCTGCAAAACCACAAGATGTGCATGCAAATGGTGCTTTTGGCAGAACGCGCACGTGGATTTCTACCAAACGACGTGCTAAGCATGCTGATGCTGCTCTTTTTAGCACCCGCGCACGCATTTGTGCGAAAACGCGTTTTAAGCATGCACATGCATCTTTTGGTAGACGCGGATGAAGTTTTCTGCAAAACCACAATATGTGCATGCAAATGGTGCTTTTTGCAGAACGCGCTCGTGGATTTCTACCAAACGACGTGCTAAGCATGCCGATGCTGCTCTTTTTAGCACCCGCGCACGGATTTGTGCGAAAACGCGTTTTAAGCATGCACATGCATCTTTTGGTAGACGCGGATGAAGTTTTCTGCAAAACCACAAGATGTGCATGCAAATGGTGCTTTTTGCAGAACGCGCACGTGGATTTCTACCAAACGACGTGCTAAGCATGCCGATGCTGCTCTTTTTAGCACCCGCGCACGGATTTGTGCGAAAACGCGTTTTAAGCATGCACATGCATCTTTTGGTAGACGCGGATGAAGTTTTCTGCAAAACCACAAGATGTGCATGCAAATGGTGCTTTTGGCAGAACGCGCACGTGGATTTCTACCAAACGACGTGCTAAGCATGCCGATGCTGCTCTTTTTAGCACCCGCGCACGCATTTGTGCGAAAACGCGTTTTAAGCATGCACATGCATCTTTTGGTAGACGCGGATGACGTTTTCTGCAAAACCACAAGATGTGCATGCAAATGGTGCTTTTTGCAGAACGCGCTCGTGGATTTCTACCAAACGACGTGCTAAGCATGCCGATGCTGCTCTTTTTAGCACCCGCACACGCATTTGTGCGAAAACGCGTTTTAAGCATGCACATGCATCTTTTGGTAGACGCGGATGAAGTTTTCTGCAAAACCACAAGATGTGCATGCAAATGGTGCTTTTGGCAGAACGCGCACGTGGATTTCTACCAAACGACGTGCTAAGCATGCTGATGCTGCTCTTTTTAGCACCCGCGCACGCATTTGTGCGAAAACGCGTTTTAAGCATGCACATGCATCTTTTGGTAGACGCGGATGAAGTTTTCTGCAAAACCACAATATGTGCATGCAAATGGTGCTTTTTGCAGAACGCGCTCGTGGATTTCTACCAAACGACGTGCTAAGCATGCCGATGCTGCTCTTTTTAGCACCCGCGCACGCATTTGTGCGAAAACGCGTTTTAAGCATGCACATGCATCTTTTGGTAGACGCGGATGAAGTTTTCTGCAAAACCACAAGATGTGCATGCAAATGGTGCTTTTTGCAGAACGCGCACGTGGATTTCTACCAAACGACGTGCTAAGCATGCCGATGCTGCTCTTTTTAGCACCCGCGCACGGATTTGTGCGAAAACGCGTTTTAAGCATGCACATGCATCTTTTGGTAGACGCGGATGAAGTTTTCTGCAAAACCACAAGATGTGCATGCAAATGGTGCTTTTTGCAGAACGCGCACGTGGATTTCTACCAAACGACGTGCTAAGCATGCCGATGCTGCTCTTTTTAGCACCCGCGCACGCATTTGTGCGAGAACGCGTTTTAAGCATGCACATGCATCTTTTGGTAGACGCGGATGAAGTTTTCTGCAAAACGACAACATGTGCATGCAAATGGTGCTTTTTGCAAAACGCGCACGTGGATTTCTACCAAACGACGTGCTAAGCATGCCGATGCTGCTCTTTTTAGCACCCGCGCACGCATTTGTGCGAAAACGCGTTTTAAGCATGCACATGCATCTTTTGGTAGACGCGGATGAAGTTTTCTGCAAAACCACAAGATGTGCATGCAAATGGTGCTTTTTGCAGAACGCGCACGTGGATTTCTACCAAACGACGTGCTAAGCATGCCGATGCTGCTCTTTTAAGCACCCGCGCACGCATTTGTGCGGAAACGCGTTTTAAGCATGCACATGCATCTTTTGGTAGACGCGGATGACGTTTTCTGCAAAACCACAAGATGTGCATGCAAATGGTGCTTTTTGCAGAACGCGCTCGTGGATTTCTACCAAACGACGTGCTAAGCATGCCGATGCTGCTCTTTTTAGCACCCGCACACGCATTTGTGCGAAAACGCGTTTTAAGCATGCACATGCATCTTTTGGTAGACGCGGATGAAGTTTTCTGCAAAACCACAAGATGTGCATGCAAATGGTGCTTTTGGCAGAACGCGCACGTGGATTTCTACCAAACGACGTGCTAAGCATGCTGATGCTGCTCTTTTTAGCACCCGCGCACGCATTTGTGCGAAAACGCGTTTTAAGCATGCACATGCATCTTTTGGTAGACGCGGATGAAGTTTTCTGCAAAACCACAAGATGTGCATGCAAATGGTGCTTTTTGCAGAACGCGCACGTGGATTTCTACCAAACGACGTGCTAAGCATGCCGATGCTGCTCTTTTTTGCACCCGCGCACGCATTTGTGCGAGAACGCGTTTTAAGCATGCACATGCATCTTTTGGTAGACGCGGATGAAGTTTTCTGCAAAACGACAAGATGTGCATGCAAATGGTGCTTTTTGCAAAACGCGCACGTGGATTTCTACCAAACGACGTGCTAAGCATGCCGATGCTGCTCTTTTTAGCACCCGCGCACGCATTTGTGCGAAAACGCGTTTTAAGCATGCACATGCATATTTTGGTAGACGCGGATGAAGTTTTCTGCAAAACCACAAGATGTGCATGCAAATGGTGCTTTTTGCAGAACGCGCACGTGGATTTCTACCAAACGACGTGCTAAGCATGCCGATGCTGCTCTTTTTAGCACCCGCGCACGGATTTGTGCGAAAACGCGTTTTAAGCATGCACATGCATCTTTTGGTAGACGCGGATGAAGTTTTCTGCAAAACCACAAGATGTGCATGCAAATGGTGCTTTTTGCAGAACGCGCACGTGGATTTCTACCAAACGACGTGCTAAGCATGCCGATGCTGCTCTTTTTAGCACCCGCGCACGGATTTGTGCGAGAACGCGTTTTAAGCATGCACATGCATCTTTTGGTAGACGCGGATGAAGTTTTCTGCAAAACCACAAGATGTGCATGCAAATGGTGCTTTTGGCAGAACGCGCACGTGGATTTCTACCAAACGACGTGCTAAGCATGCCGATGCTGCTCTTTTTAGCACCCGCGCACGCATTTGTGCGAAAACGCGTTTTAAGCATGCACATGCATCTTTTGGTAGACGCGGATGACGTTTTCTGCAAAACCACAAGATGTGCATGCAAATGGTGCTTTTTGCAGAACGCGCTCGTGGATTTCTACCAAACGACGTGCTAAGCATGCCGATGCTGCTCTTTTTAGCACCCGCACACGCATTTGTGCGAGAACGCGTTTTAAGCATGCACATGCATCTTTTGGTAGACGCGGATGTAGTTTTCTGCAAAACCACAAGATGTGCATGCAAATGGTGCTTTAGGCAGAACGCGCACGTGGATTTCTACCAAACGACGTGCTAAGCATGCCGATGCTGCTCTTTTTAGCACCCGCGCACGCATTTGTGCGAAAACGCGTTTTAAGCATGCACATGCATCTTTTGGTAGACGCGGATGACGTTTTCTGCAAAACCACAAGATGTGCATGCAAATGGTGCTTTTTGCAGAACGCGCTCGTGGATTTCTACCAAACGACGTGCTAAGCATGCCGATGCTGCTCTTTTTAGCACCCGCGCACGGATTTGTGCGAAAACGCGTTTTAAGCATGCACATGCATCTTTTGGTAGACGCGGATGAAGTTTTCTGCAAAACCACAAGATGTGCATGCAAATGGTGCTTTTTGCAGAACGCGCACGTGGATTTCTACCAAACGACGTGCTAAGCATGCCGATGCTGCTCTTTTTAGCACCCGCGCACGGATTTGTGCGAGAACGCGTTTTAAGCATGCACATGCATCTTTTGGTAGACGCGGATGAAGTTTTCTGCAAAACCACAAGATGTGCATGCAAATGGTGCTTTTGGCAGAACGCGCACGTGGATTTCTACCAAACGACGTGCTAAGCATGCCGATGCTGCTCTTTTTAGCACCCGCGCACGCATTTGTGCGAAAACGCGTTTTAAGCATGCACATGCATCTTTTGGTAGACGCGGATGACGTTTTCTGCAAAACCACAAGATGTGCATGCAAATGGTGCTTTTTGCAGAACGCGCTCGTGGATTTCTACCAAACGACGTGCTAAGCATGCCGATGCTGCTCTTTTTAGCACCCGCACACGCATTTGTGCGAAAACGCGTTTTAAACATGCACATGCATCTTTTGGTAGACGCGGATGAAGTTTTCTGCAAAACCACAAGATGTGCATGCAAATGGTGCTTTTGGCAGAACGCGCACGTGGATTTCTACCAAACGACGTGCTAAGCATGCTGATGCTGCTCTTTTTAGCACCCGCGCACGCATTTGTGCGAAAACGCGTTTTAAGCATGCACATGCATCTTTTGGTAGACGCGGATGAAGTTTTCTGCAAAACCACAAGATGTGCATGCAAATGGTGCTTTTTGCAGAACGCGCTCGTGGATTTCTACCAAACGACGTGCTAAGCATGCCGATGCTGCTCTTTTTAGCACCCGCGCACGCATTTGTGCGAAAACGCGTTTTAAGCATGCACATGCATCTTTTGGTAGACGCGGATGAAGTTTTCTGCAAAACCACAAGATGTGCATGCAAATGGTGCTTTTTGCAGAACGCGCACGTGGATTTCTACCAAACGACGTGCTAAGCATGCCGATGCTGCTCTTTTTAGCACCCGCGCACGGATTTGTGCGAAAACGCGTTTTAAGCATGCACATGCATCTTTTGGTAGACGCGGATGAAGTTTTCTGCAAAACCACAAGATGTGCATGCAAATGGTGCTTTTTGCAGAACGCGCACGTGGATTTCTACCAAACGACGTGCTAAGCATGCCGATGCTGCTCTTTTTAGCACCCGCGCACGCATTTGTGCGAGAACGCGTTTTAAGCATGCACATGCATCTTTTGGTAGACGCGGATGAAGTTTTCTGCAAAACGACAAGATGTGCATGCAAATGGTGCTTTTTGCAAAACGCGCACGTGGATTTCTACCAAACGACGTGCTAAGCATGCCGATGCTGCTCTTTTTAGCACCCGCGCACGCATTTGTGCGAAAACGCGTTTTAAGCATGCACATGCATCTTTTGGTAGACGCGGATGAAGTTTTCTGCAAAACCACAAGATGTGCATGCAAATGGTGCTTTTGGCAGAACGCGCATGTGGATTTCTACCAAACGACGTGCTAAGCATGCCGATGCTGCTCTTTTTAGCACCCGCGCACGCATTTGTGCGAAAACGCGTTTTAAGCATGCACATGCATCTTTTGGTAGACGCGGATGAAGTTTTCTGCAAAACCACAAGATGTGCATGCAAATGGTGCTTTTTGCAGAACGCGCACGTGGATTTCTACCAAACGACGTGCTAAGCATGCCGACGCTGCTCTTTTTAGCACCCGCGCACGCATTTGTGCGAAAACGCGTTTTAAGCATGCACATGCATCTTTTGGTAGACGCGGATGAAGTTTTCTGCAAAACCACAAGATGTGCATGCAAATGGTGCTTTTGGCAGAACGCGCACGTGGATTTCTACCAAACGACGTGCTAAGCATGCCGATGCTGCTCTTTTTAGCACCCGCGCACGCATTTGTGCGAAAACGCGTTTTAAGCATGCACATGCATCTTTTGGTAGACGCGGATGACGTTTTCTGCAAAACCACAAGATGTGCATGCAAATGGTGCTTTTTGCAGAACGCGCTCGTGGATTTCTACCAAACGACGTGCTAAGCATGCCGATGCTGCTCTTTTTAGCACCCGCACACGCATTTGTGCGAAAACGCGTTTTAAGCATGCACATGCATCTTTTGGTAGACGCGGATGAAGTTTTCTGCAAAACCACAAGATGTGCATGCAAATGGTGCTTTTGGCAGAACGCGCACGTGGATTTCTACCAAACGACGTGCTAAGCATGCTGATGCTGCTCTTTTTAGCACCCGCGCACGCATTTGTGCGAAAACGCGTTTTAAGCATGCACATGCATCTTTTGGTAGACGCGGATGAAGTTTTCTGCAAAACCACAATATGTGCATGCAAATGGTGCTTTTTGCAGAACGCGCTCGTGGATTTCTACCAAACGACGTGCTAAGCATGCCGATGCTGCTCTTTTTAGCACCCGCGCACGCATTTGTGCGAAAACGCGTTTTAAGCATGCACATGCATCTTTTGGTAGACGCGGATGAAGTTTTCTGCAAAACCACAAGATGTGCATGCAAATGGTGCTTTTTGCAGAACGCGCACGTGGATTTCTACCAAACGACGTGCTAAGCATGCCGATGCTGCTCTTTTTAGCACCCGCGCACGGATTTGTGCGAAAACGCGTTTTAAGCATGCACATGCATCTTTTGGTAGACGCGGATGAAGTTTTCTGCAAAACCACAAGATGTGCATGCAAATGGTGCTTTTTGCAGAACGCGCACGTGGATTTCTACCAAACGACGTGCTAAGCATGCCGATGCTGCTCTTTTTAGCACCCGCGCACGCATTTGTGCGAGAACGCGTTTTAAGCATGCACATGCATCTTTTGGTAGACGCGGATGACGTTTTCTGCAAAACCACAAGATGTGCATGCAAATGGTGCTTTTTGCAGAACGCGCTCGTGGATTTCTACCAAACGACGTGCTAAGCATGCCGATGCTGCTCTTTTTAGCACCCGCACACGCATTTGTGCGAAAACGCGTTTTAAGCATGCACATGCATCTTTTGGTAGACGCGGATGAAGTTTTCTGCAAAACCACAAGATGTGCATGCAAATGGTGCTTTTGGCAGAACGCGCACGTGGATTTCTACCAAACGACGTGCTAAGCATGCTGATGCTGCTCTTTTTAGCACCCGCGCACGCATTTGTGCGAAAACGCGTTTTAAGCATGCACATGCATCTTTTGGTAGACGCGGATGAAGTTTTCTGCAAAACCACAAGATGTGCATGCAAATGGTGCTTTTTGCAGAACGCGCTCGTGGATTTCTACCAAACGACGTGCTAAGCATGCCGATGCTGCTCTTTTTAGCACCCGCGCACGCATTTGTGCGAAAACGCGTTTTAAGCATGCACATGCATCTTTTGGTAGACGCGGATGAAGTTTTCTGCAAAACCACAAGATGTGCATGCAAATGGTGCTTTTGGCAGAACGCGCACGTGGATTTCTACCAAACGACGTGCTAAGCATGCCGATGCTGCTCTTTTTAGCACCCGCGCACGGATTTGTGCGAAAACGCGTTTTAAGCATGCACATGCATCTTTTGGTAGACGCGGATGAAGTTTTCTGCAAAACCACAAGATGTGCATGCAAATGGTGCTTTTTGCAGAACGCGCACGTGGATTTCTACCAAACGACGTGCTAAGCATGCCGATGCTGCTCTTTTTAGCACCCGCGCACGCATTTGTGCGAAAACGCGTTTTAAGCATGCACATGCATCTTTTGGTAGACGCGGATGAAGTTTTCTGCAAAACCACAAGATGTGCATGCAAATGGTGCTTTTTGCAGAACGCGCTCGTGGATTTCTACCAAACGACGTGCTAAGCATGCCGATGCTGCTCTTTTTAGTACCCGCGCACGCATTTGTGCGAAAACGCGTTTTAAGCATGCACATGCATCTTTTGGTAGACGCGGATGAAGTTTTCTGCAAAACCACAAGATGTGCATGCAAATGGTGCTTTTGGCAGAACGCGCACGTGGATTTCTACCAAACGACGTGCTAAGCATGCTGATGCTGCTCTTTTTAGCACCCGCGCACGCATTTGTGCGAAAACGCGTTTTAAGCATGCACATGCATCTTTTGGTAGACGCGGATGAAGTTTTCTGCAAAACCACAAGATGTGCATGCAAATCGTGCTTTTTGCAGAACGCGCACGTGGATTTCTACCAAACGACGTGCTAAGCATGCCGATGCTGCTCTTTTTAGCACCCGCGCACGGATTTGTGCGAAAACGCGTTTTAAGCATGCACATGCATCTTTTGGTAGACGCGGATGAAGTTTTCTGCAAAACCACAAGATGTGCATGCAAATGGTGCTTTTTGCAGAACGCGCACGTGGATTTCTACCAAACGACGTGCTAAGCATGCCGATGCTGCTCTTTTTAGCACCCGCGCACGGATTTGTGCGAAAACGCGTTTTAAGCATGCACATGCATCTTTTGGTAGACGCGGATGAAGTTTTCTGCAAAACCACAAGATGTGCATGCAAATGGTGCTTTTGGCAGAACGCGCACGTGGATTTCTACCAAACGACGTGCTAAGCATGCCGATGCTGCTCTTTTTAGCACCCGCGCACGCATTTGTGCGAAAACGCGTTTTAAGCATGCACATGCATCTTTTGGTAGACGCGGATGACGTTTTCTGCAAAACCACAAGATGTGCATGCAAATGGTGCTTTTTGCAGAACGCGCTCGTGGATTTCTACCAAACGACGTGCTAAGCATGCCGATGCTGCTCTTTTTAGCACCCGCACACGCATTTGTGCGAAAACGCGTTTTAAGCATGCACATGCATCTTTTGGTAGACGCGGATGAAGTTTTCTGCAAAACCACAAGATGTGCATGCAAATGGTGCTTTTGGCAGAACGCGCACGTGGATTTCTACCAAACGACGTGCTAAGCATGCTGATGCTGCTCTTTTTAGCACCCGCGCACGCATTTGTGCGAAAACGCGTTTTAAGCATGCACATGCATCTTTTGGTAGACGCGGATGAAGTTTTCTGCAAAACCACAATATGTGCATGCAAATGGTGCTTTTTGCAGAACGCGCTCGTGGATTTCTACCAAACGACGTGCTAAGCATGCCGATGCTGCTCTTTTTAGCACCCGCGCACGCATTTGTGCGAAAACGCGTTTTAAGCATGCACATGCATCTTTTGGTAGACGCGGATGAAGTTTTCTGCAAAACCACAAGATGTGCATGCAAATGGTGCTTTTTGCAGAACGCGCACGTGGATTTCTACCAAACGACGTGCTAAGCATGCCGATGCTGCTCTTTTTAGCACCCGCGCACGGATTTGTGCGAAAACGCGTTTTAAGCATGCACATGCATCTTTTGGTAGACGCGGATGAAGTTTTCTGCAAAACCACAAGATGTGCATGCAAATGGTGCTTTTTGCAGAACGCGCACGTGGATTTCTACCAAACGACGTGCTAAGCATGCCGATGCTGCTCTTTTTAGCACCCGCGCACGCATTTGTGCGAGAACGCGTTTTAAGCATGCACATGCATCTTTTGGTAGACGCGGATGAAGTTTTCTGCAAAACGACAAGATGTGCATGCAAATGGTGCTTTTTGCAAAACGCGCACGTGGATTTCTACCAAACGACGTGCTAAGCATGCCGATGCTGCTCTTTTTAGCACCCGCGCACGCATTTGTGCGAAAACGCGTTTTAAGCATGCACATGCATCTTTTGGTAGACGCGGATGAAGTT
Source organism: Dermacentor andersoni (assembly GCF_023375885.2). NCBI lineage: Eukaryota > Metazoa > Arthropoda > Arachnida > Ixodida > Ixodidae > Dermacentor > Dermacentor andersoni. The sequence goes on from NW_027314775.1 coordinate 260,789, forward strand.
TTCTGCAAAACCACAAGATGTGCATGCAAATGGTGCTTTTTGCAGAACGCGCACGTGGATTTCTACCAAACGACGTGCTAAGCATGCCGATGCTGCTCTTTTAAGCACCCGCGCACGCATTTGTGCGGAAACGCGTTTTAAGCATGCACATGCATCTTTTGGTAGACGCGGATGACGTTTTCTGCAAAACCACAAGATGTGCATGCAAATGGTGCTTTTTGCAGAACGCGCTCGTGGATTTCTACCAAACGACGTGCTAAGCATGCCGATGCTGCTCTTTTTAGCACCCGCACACGCATTTGTGCGAAAACGCGTTTTAAGCATGCACATGCATCTTTTGGTAGACGCGGATGAAGTTTTCTGCAAAACCACAAGATGTGCATGCAAATGGTGCTTTTGGCAGAACGCGCACGTGGATTTCTACCAAACGACGTGCTAAGCATGCTGATGCTGCTCTTTTTAGCACCCGCGCACGCATTTGTGCGAAAACGCGTTTTAAGCATGCACATGCATCTTTTGGTAGACGCGGATGAAGTTTTCTGCAAAACCACAAGATGTGCATGCAAATGGTGCTTTTTGCAGAACGCGCACGTGGATTTCTACCAAACGACGTGCTAAGCATGCCGATGCTGCTCTTTTTTGCACCCGCGCACGCATTTGTGCGAGAACGCGTTTTAAGCATGCACATGCATCTTTTGGTAGACGCGGATGAAGTTTTCTGCAAAACGACAAGATGTGCATGCAAATGGTGCTTTTTGCAAAACGCGCACGTGGATTTCTACCAAACGACGTGCTAAGCATGCCGATGCTGCTCTTTTTAGCACCCGCGCACGCATTTGTGCGAAAACGCGTTTTAAGCATGCACATGCATATTTTGGTAGACGCGGATGAAGTTTTCTGCAAAACCACAAGATGTGCATGCAAATGGTGCTTTTTGCAGAACGCGCACGTGGATTTCTACCAAACGACGTGCTAAGCATGCCGATGCTGCTCTTTTTAGCACCCGCGCACGGATTTGTGCGAAAACGCGTTTTAAGCATGCACATGCATCTTTTGGTAGACGCGGATGAAGTTTTCTGCAAAACCACAAGATGTGCATGCAAATGGTGCTTTTTGCAGAACGCGCACGTGGATTTCTACCAAACGACGTGCTAAGCATGCCGATGCTGCTCTTTTTAGCACCCGCGCACGGATTTGTGCGAGAACGCGTTTTAAGCATGCACATGCATCTTTTGGTAGACGCGGATGAAGTTTTCTGCAAAACCACAAGATGTGCATGCAAATGGTGCTTTTGGCAGAACGCGCACGTGGATTTCTACCAAACGACGTGCTAAGCATGCCGATGCTGCTCTTTTTAGCACCCGCGCACGCATTTGTGCGAAAACGCGTTTTAAGCATGCACATGCATCTTTTGGTAGACGCGGATGACGTTTTCTGCAAAACCACAAGATGTGCATGCAAATGGTGCTTTTTGCAGAACGCGCTCGTGGATTTCTACCAAACGACGTGCTAAGCATGCCGATGCTGCTCTTTTTAGCACCCGCACACGCATTTGTGCGAGAACGCGTTTTAAGCATGCACATGCATCTTTTGGTAGACGCGGATGTAGTTTTCTGCAAAACCACAAGATGTGCATGCAAATGGTGCTTTAGGCAGAACGCGCACGTGGATTTCTACCAAACGACGTGCTAAGCATGCCGATGCTGCTCTTTTTAGCACCCGCGCACGCATTTGTGCGAAAACGCGTTTTAAGCATGCACATGCATCTTTTGGTAGACGCGGATGACGTTTTCTGCAAAACCACAAGATGTGCATGCAAATGGTGCTTTTTGCAGAACGCGCTCGTGGATTTCTACCAAACGACGTGCTAAGCATGCCGATGCTGCTCTTTTTAGCACCCGCGCACGGATTTGTGCGAAAACGCGTTTTAAGCATGCACATGCATCTTTTGGTAGACGCGGATGAAGTTTTCTGCAAAACCACAAGATGTGCATGCAAATGGTGCTTTTTGCAGAACGCGCACGTGGATTTCTACCAAACGACGTGCTAAGCATGCCGATGCTGCTCTTTTTAGCACCCGCGCACGGATTTGTGCGAGAACGCGTTTTAAGCATGCACATGCATCTTTTGGTAGACGCGGATGAAGTTTTCTGCAAAACCACAAGATGTGCATGCAAATGGTGCTTTTGGCAGAACGCGCACGTGGATTTCTACCAAACGACGTGCTAAGCATGCCGATGCTGCTCTTTTTAGCACCCGCGCACGCATTTGTGCGAAAACGCGTTTTAAGCATGCACATGCATCTTTTGGTAGACGCGGATGACGTTTTCTGCAAAACCACAAGATGTGCATGCAAATGGTGCTTTTTGCAGAACGCGCTCGTGGATTTCTACCAAACGACGTGCTAAGCATGCCGATGCTGCTCTTTTTAGCACCCGCACACGCATTTGTGCGAAAACGCGTTTTAAACATGCACATGCATCTTTTGGTAGACGCGGATGAAGTTTTCTGCAAAACCACAAGATGTGCATGCAAATGGTGCTTTTGGCAGAACGCGCACGTGGATTTCTACCAAACGACGTGCTAAGCATGCTGATGCTGCTCTTTTTAGCACCCGCGCACGCATTTGTGCGAAAACGCGTTTTAAGCATGCACATGCATCTTTTGGTAGACGCGGATGAAGTTTTCTGCAAAACCACAAGATGTGCATGCAAATGGTGCTTTTTGCAGAACGCGCTCGTGGATTTCTACCAAACGACGTGCTAAGCATGCCGATGCTGCTCTTTTTAGCACCCGCGCACGCATTTGTGCGAAAACGCGTTTTAAGCATGCACATGCATCTTTTGGTAGACGCGGATGAAGTTTTCTGCAAAACCACAAGATGTGCATGCAAATGGTGCTTTTTGCAGAACGCGCACGTGGATTTCTACCAAACGACGTGCTAAGCATGCCGATGCTGCTCTTTTTAGCACCCGCGCACGGATTTGTGCGAAAACGCGTTTTAAGCATGCACATGCATCTTTTGGTAGACGCGGATGAAGTTTTCTGCAAAACCACAAGATGTGCATGCAAATGGTGCTTTTTGCAGAACGCGCACGTGGATTTCTACCAAACGACGTGCTAAGCATGCCGATGCTGCTCTTTTTAGCACCCGCGCACGCATTTGTGCGAGAACGCGTTTTAAGCATGCACGTGCATCTTTTGGTAGACGCGGATGAAGTTTTCTGCAAAACGACAAGATGTGCATGCAAATGGTGCTTTTTGCAAAACGCGCACGTGGATTTCTACCAAACGACGTGCTAAGCATGCCGATGCTGCTCTTTTTAGCACCCGCGCACGCATTTGTGCGAAAACGCGTTTTAAGCATGCACATGCATCTTTTGGTAGACGCGGATGAAGTTTTCTGCAAAACCACAAGATGTGCATGCAAATGGTGCTTTTTGCAGAACGCGCACGTGGATTTCTACCAAACGACGTGCTAAGCATGCCGATGCTGCTCTTTTTAGCACCCGCGCACGCATTTGTGCGAAAACGCGTTTTAAGCATGCACATGCATCTTTTGGTAGACGCGGATGAAGTTTTCTGCAAAACCACAAGATGTGCATGCAAATGGTGCTTTTTGCAGAACGCGCACGTGGATTTCTACCAAACGACGTGCTAAGCTTGCCGATGCTGCTCTTTTTAGCACCCGCGCACGGATTTGTGCGAAAACGCGTTTTAAGCATGCACATGCATCTTTTGGTAGACGCGGATGAAGTTTTCTGCAAAACCACAAGATGTGCATGCAAATGGTGCTTTTTAACGCGCTCGTGGATTTCTACCAAACGACGTGCTAAGCATGCCGATGCTGCTCTTTTTAGCACTCGCGCACGCATTTGTGCGAAAACGCGTTTTAAGCATGCACATGCATCTTTTGGTAGACGCGGATGAAGTTTTCTGCAAAACCACAAGATGTGCATGCAAATGGTGCTTTTTGCAGAACGCGCACGTGGATTTCTACCAAACGACGTGCTAAGCATGCCGATACTGCTCTTTTTAGCACCCGCGCACGGATTTGTGCGAAAACGCGTTTTAAGCATGCACATGCATCTTTTGGTAGACGCGGATGAAGTTTTCTGCAAAACCACAAGATGTGCATGCAAATGGTGCTTTTGGCAGAACGCGCACGTGGATTTCTACCAAACGACGTGCAAAGCATGCCGATGCTGCTCTTTTTAGCACCCGCGCACGCATTTGTGCGAAAACGCGTTTTAAGCATGCACATGCATCTTTTGGTAGACGCGGATGAAGTTTTCTGCAAAACCACAAGATGTGCATGCAAATGGTGCTTTTTGCAGAACGCGCTCGTGGATTTCTACCAAACGACGTGCTAAGCATGCCGATGCTGCTCTTTTTAGCACTCGCGCACGCATTTGTGCGAAAACGCGTTTTAAGCATGCACATGCATCTTTTGGTAGACGCGGATGAAGTTTTCTGCAGAACCACAAGATGTGCATGCAAATGGTGCTTTTTGCAGAACGCGCACGTGGATTTCTACCAAACGACGTGCTAAGCATGCCGATGCTGCTCTTTTTAGCACCCGCGCACGGATTTGTGCGAAAACGCGTTTTAAGCATGCACATGCATCTTTTGGTAGACGCGGATGAAGTTTTCTGCAAAACCACAAGATGTGCATGCAAATGGTGCTTTTGGCAGAACGCGCACGTGGATTTCTACCAAACGACGTGCAAAGCATGCCGATGCTGCTCTTTTTAGCACCCGCGCACGCATTTGTGCGAAAACGCGTTTTAAGCATGCACATGCATCTTTTGGTAGACGCGGATGAAGTTTTCTGCAAAACCACAAGATGTGCATGCAAATGGTGCTTTTTGCAGAACGCGCTCGTGGATTTCTACCAAACGACGTGCTAAGCATGCCGATGCTGCTCTTTTTAGCACTCGCGCACGCATTTGTGCGAAAACGCGTTTTAAGCATGCACATGCATCTTTTGGTAGACGCGGATGAAGTTTTCTGCAAAACCACAAGATGTGCATGCAAATCGTGCTTTTTGCAGAACGCGCACGTGGATTTCTACCAAACGACGTGCTAAGCATGCCGATGCTGCTCTTTTTAGCACCCGCGCACGGATTTGTGCGAAAACGCGTTTTAAGCATGCACATGCATCTTTTGGTAGACGCGGATGAAGTTTTCTGCAAAACCACAAGATGTGCATGCAAATGGTGCTTTTTGCAGAACGCGCACGTGGATTTCTACCAAACGACGTGCTAAGCATGCCGATGCTGCTCTTTTTAGCACCCGCGCACGGATTTGTGCGAAAACGCGTTTTAAGCATGCACATGCATCTTTTGGTAGACGCGGATGAAGTTTTCTGCAAAACCACAAGATGTGCATGCAAATGGTGCTTTTTGCAGAACGCGCACGTGGATTTCTACCAAACGACGTGCTAAGCATGCCGATGCTGCTCTTTTTAGCACCCGCACACGGATTTGTGCGAAAACGCGTTTTAAGCATGCACATGCATCTTTTGGTAGACGCGGATGAAGTTTTTTGCAAAACCACAAGATGTGCATGCAAATGGTGCTTTTGGCAGAACGCGCACGTGGATTTCTACCAAACGACGTGCTAAGCATGCCGATGCTGCTCTTTTTAGCACCCGCGCACGGATTTGTGCGAAAACGCGTTTTAAGCATGCACATGCATCTTTTGGTAGACGCGGATGACGTTTTCTGCAAAACCACAAGATGTGCATGCAAATGGTGCTTTTTGCAGAACGCGCTCGTGGATTTCTACCAAACGACGTGCTAAGCATGCCGATGCTGCTCTTTTTAGCACCCGCACACGCATTTGTGCGAAAACGCGTTTTAAGCATGCACATGCATCTTTTGGTAGACGCGGATGAAGTTTTCTGCAAAACCAGAAGATGTGCATGATAATGGTGCTTTTGGCAGAACGCGCACGTGGATTTCTACCAAACGACGTGCTAAGCATGCTGATGCTGCTCTTTTTAGCACCCGCGCACGCATTTGTGCGAAAACGCGTTTTAAGCATGCACATGCATCTTTTGGTAGACGCGGATGAAGTTTTCTGCAAAACCACAAGATGTGCATGCAAATGGTGCTTTTTGCAGAACGCGCTCGTGGATTTCTACCAAACGACGTGGTAAGCATGCCGATGCTGCTCTTTTTAGCACCCGCGCACGCATTTGTGCGAAAACGCGTTTTAAGCATGCACATGCATCTTTTGGTAGACGCGGATGAAGTTTTCTGCAAAACCACAAGATGTGCATGCAAATGGTGCTTTTTGCAGAACGCGCACGTGGATTTCTACCAAACGACGTGCTAAGCATGCCGATGCTGCTCTTTTTAGCACCCGCGCACGGATTTGTGCGAAAACGCGTTTTAAGCATGCACATGCATCTTTTGGTAGACGCGGATGAAGTTTTCTGCAAAACCACAAGATGTGCATGCAAATGGTGCTATTTGCAGAACGCGCACGTGGATTTCTACCAAACGACGTGCTAAGCATGCCGATGCTGCTCTTTTTAGCACCCGCGCACGCATTTGTGCGAGAACGCGTTTTAAGCATGCACATGCATCTTTTGGTAGACGCGGATGAAGTTTTCTGCAAAACGACAAGATGTGCATGCAAATGGTGCTTTTTGCAAAACGCGCACGTGGATTTCTACCAAACGACGTGCTAAGCATGCCGATGCTGCTCTTTTTAGCACCCGCGCACGCATTTGTGCGAAAACGCGTTTTAAGCATGCACATGCATCTTTTGGTAGACGCGGATGAAGTTTTCTGCAAAACCACAAGATGTGCATGCAAATGGTGCTATTTGCAGAACGCGCACGTGGATTTCAACCAAACGACGTGCTAAGCATGCCGATGCTGCTCTTTTTAGCACCCGCGCACGCATTTGTGCGAAAACGCGTTTTAAGCATGCACATGCATCTTTTGGTAGACGCGGATGAAGTCTTCTGCAAAACCACAAGATGTGCATGCAAATGGTGCTTTTTGCAGAACGCGCACGTGGATTTCTACCAAACGACGTGCTAAGCATGCCGATGCTGCTCTTTTTAGCACCCGCGCACGCATTTGTGCGAAAACGCGTTTTAAGCATGCACATGCATCTTTTGGTAGACGCGGATGAAGTTTTCTGCAAAACCACAAGATGTGCATGCAAATGGTGCTTTTTGCAGAACGCGCACGTGGATTTCTACCAAACGACGTGCTAAGCATGCCGATGCTGCTCTTTTTAGCACCCGCGCACGCATTTGTGCGAAAACGCGTTTTAAACATGCACATGCATCTTTTGGTAGACGCGGATGAAGTTTTCTGCAAAACCACAAGATGTGCATGCAAATGGTGCTTTTTGCAGAACGCGCACGTGGATTTCTACCAAACGACGTGCTAAGCTTGCCGATGCTGCTCTTTTTAGCACCCGCGCACGGATTTGTGCGAAAACGCGTTTTAAGCATGCACATGCATCTTTTGGTAGACGCGGATGAAGTTTTCTGCAAAACCACAAGATGTGCATGCAAATGGTGCTTTTTAACGCGCTCGTGGATTTCTACCAAACGACGTGCTAAGCATGCCGATGCTGCTCTTTTTAGCACTCGCGCACGCATTTGTGCGAAAACGCGTTTTAAGCATGCACATGCATCTTTTGGTAGACGCGGATGAAGTTTTCTGCAAAACCACAAGATGTGCATGCAAATGGTGCTTTTTGCAGAACGCGCACGTGGATTTCTGCCAAACGACGTGCTAAGCATGCCGATGCTGCTCTTTTTAGCACCCGCGCACGGATTTGTGCGAAAACGCGTTTTAAGCATGCACATGCATCTTTTGGTAGACGCGGATGAAGTTTTCTGCAAAACCACAAGATGTGCATGCAAATGGTGCTTTTGGCAGAACGCGCACGTGGATTTCTACCAAACGACGTGCAAAGCATGCCGATGCTGCTCTTTTTAGCACCCGCGCACGCATTTGTGCGAAAACGCGTTTTAAGCATGCACATGCATCTTTTGGTAGACGCGGATGAAGTTTTCTGCAAAACCACAAGATGTGCATGCAAATGGTGCTTTTTGCAGAACGCGCTCGTGGATTTCTACCAAACGACGTGCTAAGCATGCCGATGCTGCTCTTTTTAGCACTCGCGCACGCATTTGTGCGAAAACGCGTTTTAAGCATGCACATGCATCTTTTGGTAGACGCGGATGAAGTTTTCTGCAAAACCACAAGATGTGCATGCAAATGGTGCTTTTTGCAGAACGCGCACGTGGATTTCTACCAAACGACGTGCTAAGCATGCCGATGCTGCTCTTTTTAGCACCCGCGCACGGATTTGTGCGAAAACGCGTTTTAAGCATGCACATGCATCTTTTGGTAGACGCGGATGAAGTTTTCTGCAAAACCACAAGATGTGCATGCAAATGGTGCTTTTGGCAGAACGCGCACGTGGATTTCTACCAAACGACGTGCAAAGCATGCCTATGCTGCTCTTTTTAGCACCCGCGCACGCATTTGTGCGAAAACGCGTTTTAAGCATGCACATGCATCTTTTGGTAGACGCGGATGAAGTTTTCTGCAAAACCACAAGATGTGCATGCAAATGGTGCTTTTTGCAGAACGCGCTCGTGGATTTCTACCAAACGACGTGCTAAGCATGCCGATGCTGCTCTTTTTAGCACTCGCGCACGCATTTGTGCGAAAACGCGTTTTAAGCATGCACATGCATCTTTTGGTAGACGCGGATGAAGTTTTCTGCAAAACCACAAGATGTGCATGCAAATCGTGCTTTTTGCAGAACGCGCACGTGGATTTCTACCAAACGACGTGCTAAGCATGCCGATGCTGCTCTTTTTAGCACCCGCGCACGGATTTGTGCGAAAACGCGTTTTAAGCATGCACATGCATCTTTTGGTAGACGCGGATGAAGTTTTCTGCAAAACCACAAGATGTGCATGCAAATGGTGCTTTTGGCAGAACGCGCACGTGGATTTCTACCAAACGACGTGCTAAGCATGCCGATGCTGCTCTTTTTAGCACCCGCGCACGCATTTGTGCGAAAACGCGTTTTAAGCATGCACATGCATCTTTTGGTAGACGCGGATGACGTTTTCTGCAAAACCACAAGATGTGCATGCAAATGGTGCTTTTTGCAGAACGCGCTCGTGGATTTCTACCAAACGACGTGCTAAGCATGCCGATGCTGCTCTTTTTAGCACCCGCACACGCATTTGTGCGAAAACGCGTTTTAAGCATGCACATGCATCTTTTGGTAGACGCGGATGAAGTTTTCTGCAAAACCACAAGATGTGCATGCAAATGGTGCTTTTGGCAGAACGCGCACGTGGATTTCTACCAAACGACGTGCTAAGCATGCTGATGCTGCTCTTTTTAGCACCCGCGCACGCATTTGTGCGAAAACGCGTTTTAAGCATGCACATGCATCTTTTGGTAGACGCGGATGAAGTTTTCTGCAAAACCACAATATGTGCATGCAAATGGTGCTTTTTGCAGAACGCGCTCGTGGATTTCTACCAAACGACGTGCTAAGCATGCCGATGCTGCTCTTTTTAGCACCCGCGCACGCATTTGTGCGAAAACGCGTTTTAAGCATGCACATGCATCTTTTGGTAGACGCGGATGAAGTTTTCTGCAAAACCACAAGATGTGCATGCAAATGGTGCTTTTTGCAGAACGCGCACGTGGATTTCTACCAAACGACGTGCTAAGCATGCCGATGCTGCTCTTTTTAGCACCCGCGCACGGATTTGTGCGAAAACGCGTTTTAAGCATGCACATGCATCTTTTGGTAGACGCGGATGAAGTTTTCTGCAAAACCACAAGATGTGCATGCAAATGGTGCTTTTTGCAGAACGCGCACGTGGATTTCTACCAAACGACGTGCTAAGCATGCCGATGCTGCTCTTTTTAGCACCCGCGCACGCATTTGTGCGAGAACGCGTTTTAAGCATGCACATGCATCTTTTGGTAGACGCGGATGAAGTTTTCTGCAAAACGACAAGATGTGCATGCAAATGGTGCTTTTTGCAAAACGCGCACGTGGATTTCTACCAAACGACGTGCTAAGCATGCCGATGCTGCTCTTTTTAGCACCCGCGCACGCATTTGTGCGAAAACGCGTTTTAAGCATGCACATGCATCTTTTGGTAGACGCGGATGAAGTTTTCTGCAAAACCACAAGATGTGCATGCAAATGGTGCTTTTTGCAGAACGCGCACGTGGATTTCTACCAAACGACGTGCTAAGCATGCCGATGCTGCTCTTTTTAGCACCCGCGCACGCATTTGTGCGGAAACGCGTTTTAAGCATGCACATGCATCTTTTGGTAGACGCGGATGACGTTTTCTGCAAAACCACAAGATGTGCATGCAAATGGTGCTTTTTGCAGAACGCGCTCGTGGATTTCTACCAAACGACGTGCTAAGCATGCCGATGCTGCTCTTTTTAGCACCCGCACACGCATTTGTGCGAAAACGCGTTTTAAGCATGCACATGCATCTTTTGGTAGACGCGGATGAAGTTTTCTGCAAAACCACAAGATGTGCATGCAAATGGTGCTTTTGGCAGAACGCGCACGTGGATTTCTACCAAACGACGTGCTAAGCATGCTGATGCTGCTCTTTTTAGCACCCGCGCACGCATTTGTGCGAAAACGCGTTTTAAGCATGCACATGCATCTTTTGGTAGACGCGGATGAAGTTTTCTGCAAAACCACAAGATGTGCATGCAAATGGTGCTTTTTGCAGAACGCGCTCGTGGATTTCTACCAAACGACGTGCTAAGCATGCCGATGCTGCTCTTTTTAGCACCCGCGCACGCATTTGTGCGAAAACGCGTTTTAAGCATGCACATGCATCTTTTGGTAGACGCGGATGAAGTTTTCTGCAAAACCACAAGATGTGCATGCAAATGGTGCTTTTTGCAGAACGCGCACGTGGATTTCTACCAAACGACGTGCTAAGCATGCCGATGCTGCTCTTTTTAGCACCCGCGCACGAATTTGTGCGAAAACGCGTTTTAAGCATGCACATGCATCTTTTGGTAGACGCGGATGAAGTTTTCTGCAAAACCACAAGATGTGCATGCAAATGGTGCTTTTTGCAGAACGCGCACGTGGATTTCTACCAAACGACGTGCTAAGCATGCCGATGCTGCTCTTTTTAGCACCCGCGCACGCATTTGTGCGAGAACGCGTTTTGAGCATGCACATGCATCTTTTGGTAGACGCGGATGAAGTTTTCTGCAAAACGACAAGATGTGCATGCAAATGGTGCTTTTTGCAAAACGCGCACGTGGATTTCTACCAAACGACGTGCTAAGCATGCCGATGCTGCTCTTTTTAGCACCCGCGCACGCATTTGTGCGAAAACGCGTTTTAAGCATGCACATGCATATTTTGGTAGACGCGGATGAAGTTTTCTGCAAAACCACAAGATGTGCATGCAAATGGTGCTTTTTGCAGAACGCGCACGTGGATTTCTACCAAACGACGTGCTAAGCATGCCGATGCTGCTCTTTTTAGCACCCGCGCACGGATTTGTGCGAAAACGCGTTTTAAGCATGCACATGCATCTTTTGGTAGACGCGGATGAAGTTTTCTGCAAAACCACAAGATGTGCATGCAAATGGTGCTTTTTGCAGAACGCGCACGTGGATTTCTACCAAACGACGTGCTAAGCATGCCGATGCTGCTCTTTTTAGCACCCGCGCACGGATTTGTGCGAGAACGCGTTTTAAGCATGCACATGCATCTTTTGGTAGACGCGGATGAAGTTTTCTGCAAAACCACAAGATGTGCATGCAAATGGTGCTTTTGGCAGAACGCGCACGTGGATTTCTACCAAACGACGTGCTAAGCATGCCGATGCTGCTCTTTTTAGCACCCGCGCACGCATTTGTGCGAAAACGCGTTTTAAGCATGCACATTCATCTTTTGGTAGACGCGGATGACGTTTTCTGCAAAACCACAAGATGTGCATGCAAATGGTGCTTTTTGCAGAACGCGCTCGTGGATTTCTACCAAACGACGTGCTAAGCATGCCGATGCTGCTCTTTTTAGCACCCGCACACGCATTTGTGCGAAAACGCGTTTTAAGCATGCACATGCATCTTTTGGTAGACGCGGATGAAGTTTTCTGCAAAACCACAAGATGTGCATGCAAATGGTGCTTTTGGCAGAACGCGCACGTGGATTTCTACCAAACGACGTGCTAAGCATGCTGATGCTGCTCTTTTTAGCACCCACGCACGCATTTGTGCGAAAACGCGTTTTAAGCATGCACATGCATCTTTTGGTAGACGCGGATGAAGTTTTCTGCAAAACCACAAGATGTGCATGCAAATGGTGCTTTTTGCAGAACGCGCTCGTGGATTTCTACCAAACGACGTGCTAAGCATGCCGATGCTGCTCTTTTTAGCACCCGCGCACGCATTTGTGCGAAAACGCGTTTTAAGCATGCACATGCATCTTTTGGTAGACGCGGATGAAGTTTTCTGCAAAACCACAAGATGTGCATGCAAATGGTGCTTTTTGCAGAACGCGCACGTGGATTTCTACCAAACGACGTGCTAAGCATGCCGATGCTGCTCTTTTTAGCACCCGCGCACGGATTTGTGCGAAAACGCGTTTTAAGCATGCACATGCATCTTTTGGTAGACGCGGATGAAGTTTTCTGCAAAACCACAAGATGTGCATGCAAATGGTGCTTTTTGCAGAACGCGCACGTGGATTTCTACCAAACGACGTGCTAAGCATGCCGATGCTGCTCTTTTTAGCACCCGCGCACGCATTTGTGCGAGAACGCGTTTTAAGCATGCACATGCATCTTTTGGTAGACGCTGATGAAGTTTTCTGCAAAACGACAAGATGTGCATGCAAATGGTGCTTTTTGCAAAACGCGCACGTGGATTTCTACCAAACGACGTGCTAAGCATGCCGATGCTGCTCTTTTTAGCACCCGCGCACGCATTTGTGCGAAAAACGCGTTTTAAGCATGCACATGCATCTTTTGGTAGACGCGGATGAAGTTTTCTGCAAAACCACAAGATGTGCATGCAAATGGTGCTTTTTGCAGAACGCGCACGTGGATTTCTACCAAACGACGTGCTAAGCATGCCGATGCTGCTCTTTTTAGCACCCGCGCACGCATTTGTGCGAAAACGCGTTTTAAGCATGCACATGCATCTTTTGGTAGACGCGGATGAAGTTTTCTGCAAAACCACAAGATGTGCATGCAAATGGTGCTTTTTGCAGAACGCGCACGTGGATTTCTACCAAACGACGTGCTAAGCTTGCCGATGCTGCTCTTTTTAGCACCCGCGCACGGATTTGTGCGAAAACGCGTTTTAAGCATGCACATGCATCTTTTGGTAGACGCGGATGAAGTTTTCTGCAAAACCACAAGATGTGCATGCAAATGGTGCTTTTTAACGCGCTCGTGGATTTCTACCAAACGACGTGCTAAGCATGCCGATGCTGCTCTTTTTAGCACTCGCGCACGCATTTGTGCGAAAACGCGTTTTAAGCATGCACATGCATCTTTTGGTAGACGCGGATGAAGTTTTCTGCAAAACCACAATATGTGCATGCAAATGGTGCTTTTTGCAGAACGCGCTCGTGGATTTCTACCAAACGACGTGCTAAGCATGCCGATGCTGCTCTTTTTAGCACCCGCGCACGCATTTGTGCGAAAACGCGTTTTAAGCATGCACATGCATCTTTTGGTAGACGCGGATGAAGTTTTCTGCAAAACCACAAGATGTGCATGCAAATGGTGCTTTTTGCAGAACGCGCACGTGGATTTCTACCAAACGACGTGCTAAGCATGCCGATGCTGCTCTTTTTAGCACCCGCGCACGGATTTGTGCGAAAACGCGTTTTTAAGCATGCACATGCATCTTTTGGTAGACGCGGATGAAGTTTTCTGCAAAACCACAAGATGTGCATGCAAATGGTGCTTTTTGCAGAACGCGCACGTGGATTTCTACCAAACGACGTGCTAAGCATGCCGATGCTGCTCTTTTTAGCACCCGCGCACGCATTTGTGCGAGAACGCGTTTTAAGCATGCACATGCATCTTTTGGTAGACGCGGATGAAGTTTTCTGCAAAACGACAAGATGTGCATGCAAATGGTGCTTTTTGCAAAACGCGCACGTGGATTTCTACCAAACGACGTGCTAAGCATGCCGATGCTGCTCTTTTTAGCACCCGCGCACGCATTTGTGCGAAAACGCGTTTTTAAGCATGCACATGCATCTTTTGGTAGACGCGGATGAAGTTTTCTGCAAAACCACAAGATGTGCATGCAAATGGTGCTTTTTGCAGAACGCGCACGTGGATTTCTACCAAACGACGTGCTAAGCATGCCGATGCTGCTCTTTTTAGCACCCGCGCACGCATTTGTGCGGAAACGCGTTTTAAGCATGCACATGCATCTTTTGGTAGACGCGGATGACGTTTTCTGCAAAACCACAAGATGTGCATGCAAATGGTGCTTTTTGCAGAACGCGCTCGTGGATTTCTACCAAACGACGTGCTAAGCATGCCGATGCTGCTCTTTTTAGCACCCGCACACGCATTTGTGCGAAAACGCGTTTTAAGCATGCACATGCATCTTTTGGTAGACGCGGATGAAGTTTTCTGCAAAACCACAAGATGTGCATGCAAATGGTGCTTTTGGCAGAACGCGCACGTGGATTTCTACCAAACGACGTGCTAAGCATGCTGATGCTGCTCTTTTTTAGCACCCGCGCACGCATTTGTGCGAAAACGCGTTTTTAAGCATGCACATGCATCTTTTGGTAGACGCGGATGAAGTTTTCTGCAAAACCACAAGATGTGCATGCAAATGGTGCTTTTTGCAGAACGCGCTCGTGGATTTCTACCAAACGACCGTGCTAAGCATGCCGATGCTGCTCTTTTTAGCACCCGCGCACGCATTTGTGCGAAAACGCGTTTTAAGCATGCACATGCATCTTTTGGTAGACGCGGATGAAGTTTTCTGCAAAACCACAAGATGTGCATGCAAATGGTGCTTTTTGCAGAACGCGCACGTGGATTTCTACCAAACGACGTGCTAAGCATGCCGATGCTGCTCTTTTTAGCACCCGCGCACGAATTTGTGCGAAAACGCGTTTTAAGCATGCACATGCATCTTTTGGTAGACGCGGATGAAGTTTTCTGCAAAACGACAAGATGTGCATGCAAATGGTGCTTTTTGCAGAACGCGCACGTGGATTTCTACCAAACGACGTGCTAAGCATGCCGATGCTGCTCTTTTTAGCACCCGCGCACGCATTTGTGCGAGAACGCGTTTTGAGCATGCACATGCATCTTTTGGTAGACGCGGATGAAGTTTTCTGCAAAACCACAAGATGTGCATGCAAATGGTGCTTTTTGCAGAACGCGCACGTGGATTTCTACCAAACGACGTGCTAAGCATGCCGATGCTGCTCTTTTTAGCACCCGCGCACGGATTTGTGCGAAAACGCGTTTTAAGCATGCACATGCATCTTTTGGTAGACGCGGATGAAGTTTTCTGCAAAACCACAAGATGTGCATGCAAATGGTGCTTTTTGCAGAACGCGCACGTGGATTTCTACCAAACGACGTGCTAAGCATGCCGATGCTGCTCTTTTTAGCACCCGCGCACGGATTTGTGCGAGAACGCGTTTTAAGCATGCACATGCATCTTTTGGTAGACGCGGATGAAGTTTTCTGCAAAACCACAAGATGTGCATGCAAATGGTGCTTTTGGCAGAACGCGCACGTGGATTTCTACCAAACGACGTGCTAAGCATGCCGATGCTGCTCTTTTTAGCACCCGCGCACGCATTTGTGCGAAAACGCGTTTTAAGCATGCACATGCATCTTTTGGTAGACGCGGATGACGTTTTCTGCAAGATGTGCATGCAAATGGTGCTTTTGGCAGAACGCGCACGTGGATTTCTACCAAACGACGTGCTAAGCATGCCGATGCTGCTCTTTTTAGCACCCGCGCACGGATTTGTGCGAAAACGCATTTTAAGCATGCACATGCATCTTTTGGTAGACG
Source organism: Dermacentor andersoni (assembly GCF_023375885.2). Lineage (NCBI taxonomy): Eukaryota > Metazoa > Arthropoda > Arachnida > Ixodida > Ixodidae > Dermacentor > Dermacentor andersoni. The sequence goes on from NW_027314775.1 coordinate 276,874, forward strand.
CGGATGAAGTTTTCTGCAAAACCACAAGATGTGCATGCAAATGGTGCTTTTGGCAGAACGCGCACGTGGATTTCTACCAAACGACGTGCTAAGCATGCCGATGCTGCTCTTTTTAGCACCCGCGCACGCATTTGTGCGAAAACGCGTTTTAAGCATGCACATGCATCTTTTGGTAGACGCGGATGAAGTTTTCTGCAAAACCACAAGATGTGCATGCAACTGGTGCTTTTGGCAGAACGCGCACGTGGATTTCTAGCAAACGACGTGCTAAGCATGCCGATGCTGCTCTTTTTAGCACCCGCGCACGCATTTGTGCGAAAACGCGTTTTAAGCATGTACATGCATCTTTTGGTAGACGCGGATGAAGTTTTCTGCAAAACCACAAGATGTGCATGCAAATAGTGCTTTTGGCAGAACGCGCACGTGGATTTCTACCAAACGACGTGCAAAGCATGCCGATGCTGCTCTTTTTAGCACCCGCGCACGCATTTGTGCGAGAACGCGTTTTAAGCATGCACATGCATCTTTTGGTAGACGCGGATGAAGTTTTCTGCAAAACCACAAGAAGTGCATGCAAATGGTGCTTTTTGCAGAACGCGCACGTGGATTTCTACCAAACGACGTGCTAAGCATGCCGATGCTGCTCTTTTTAGCACCCGCGCACGCATTTGTGCGAAAACGCGTTTTAAGCATGGACATGCATCTTTTGGTAGACGCGGAGGAAGTTTTCTGCAAAACCACAAGATGTGCATGCAAATGGTGCTTTTTGCAGAACGCGCACGTGGATTTCTACCAAACGACGTGCTAAGCATGCCGATGCTGCTCTTTTTAGCACCCGCGCACGCATTTGTGCGAAAACGCGTTTTAAGCATGCACATGCATCTTTTGGTAGACGCGGATGAAGTTTTCTGCAAAACCACAAGATGTGCATGCAAATGGTGCTTTTTGCAGAACGCGCACGTGGATTTCTACCAAACGACGTGCTAAGCATGCCGATGCTGCTCTTTTTAGCACCCGCGCACGGATTTGTGCGAAAACGCGTTTTAAGCATGCACATGCATCTTTTGGTAGAGGCGGATGAAGTTTTCTGCAAAACCACAACATGTGCATGCAAATGGTGCTTTTGGCAGAACGCGCACGTGGATTTCTACCAAACGACGTGCTAAGCATGCCGATGCTGCTCTTTTTAGCACCCGCGCACGCATTTGTGCGAAAACGCGTTTTAAGCATGCACATGCATCTTTTGGTAGACGCGGATGAAGTTTTCTGCAAAACCACAAGATGTGCATGCAAATGGTGCTTTTTGCAGAACGCGCTCGTGGATTTCTACCAAACGACGTGCTAAGCATGCCGATGCTGCTCTTTTTAGCACCCGCACACGCATTTGTGCGAAAACGCGTTTTAAGCATGCACATGCATCTTTTGGTAGACGCGGATGAAGTTTTCTGCAAAACCACAAGATGTGCATGCAAATGGTGCTTTTGGCAGAACGCGCACGTGGATTTCTACCAAACGACGTGCTAAGCATGCCAATGCTGCTCTTTTTAGCACCCGCGCACGCATTTGTGCGAAAACGCGTTTTTAGCATGCCCATGCATCTTTTGGTAGACGCGGATGAAGTTTTCTGCAAAACCACAAGACGTGCATGCAAATGGTGCTTTTTGCAGAACGCGCACGTGGATTTCTACCAAACGACGTGCTAAGCATGCCGATGCTGCTCTTTTTAGCACCCGCGCACGCATTTGTGCGAAAACGCGTTTTAAGCATGTACATGCATCTTTTGGTAGACGCGGATGAAGTTTTCTGCAAAACCACAAGATGTGCATGCAAATGGTGCTTTTGGCAGAACGCGCACGTGGATTTCTACCAAACGACGTGCTAAGCATGCCGATGCTGCTCTTTTTAGCACCCGCGCACGCATTTGTGCGAAAACGCGTTTTAAGCATGCCCATGCATCTTTTGGTAGACGCGGATGAAGTTTTCTGCAAAACCACAAGACGTGCATGCAAATGGTGCTTTTTGCAGAACGCGCACGTGGATTTCTACCAAACGACGTGCTAAGCATGCCGATGCTGCTCTTTTTAGCACCCGCGCACGGATTTGTGCGAAAACGCGTTTTAAGCATGCACGTGCATCTTTTGGTAGACGCGGATGAAGTTTTCTGCAAAACCACAAGATGTGCATGCAAATGGTGCTTTTGGCAGAACGCGCACGTGGATTTCTACCAAACGACGTGCTAAGCATGCCGATGCTGCTCTTTTTAGCACCCGCGCACGCATTTGTGCGAAAACGCGTTTTAAGCATGCACATGCATCTTTTGGTAGACGCGGATGAAGTTTTCTGCAAAACCACAAGATGTGCATGCAAATGGTGCTTTTTGCAGAACGCGCACGTGGATTTCTACCAAACGACGTGCTAAGCATGCCGATGCTGCTATTTTTAGCACCCGCGCACGCATTTGTGCGAAAACGCGTTTTAAGCATGCACATGCATCTTTTGGTAGACGCGGATGAAGTTTTCTGCAAAACCACAACATGTGCATGCAAATGGTGCTTTTGGCAGAACGCGCACGTGGATTTCTACCAAACGACGTGCTAAGCATGCCGATGCTGCTCTTTTTAGCACCCGCGCACGCATTTGTGCGAAAACGCGTTTTAAGCATGCACATGCATCTTTTGGTAGACGCGGATGAAGTTTTCTGCAAAACCACAAGATGTGCATGCAAATGGTGCTTTTTGCAGAACGCGCTCGTGGATTTCTACCAAACGACGTGCTAAGCATGCCGATGCTGCTCTTTTTAGCACCCGCACACGCATTTGTGCGAAAACGCGTTTTAAGCATGCACATGCATCTTTTGGTAGACGCGGATGAAGTTTTCTGCAAAACCACAAGATGTGCATGCAAATGGTGCTTTTGGCAGAACGCGCACGTGGATTTCTACCAAACGACGTGCTAAGCATGCCAATGCTGCTCTTTTTAGCACCCGCGCACGCATTTGTGCGAAAACGCGTTTTTAGCATGCCCATGCATCTTTTGGTAGACGCGGATGAAGTTTTCTGCAAAACCACAAGACGTGCATGCAAATGGTGCTTTTTGCAGAACGCGCACGTGGATTTCTACCAAACGACGTGCTAAGCATGCCGATGCTGCTCTTTTTAGCACCCGCGCACGCATTTGTGCGAAAACGCGTTTTAAGCATGTACATGCATCTTTTGGTAGACGCGGATGAAGTTTTCTGCAAAACCACAAGATGTGCATGCAAATGGTGCTTTTGGCAGAACGCGCACGTGGATTTCTACCAAACGACGTGCTAAGCATGCCGATGCTGCTCTTTTTAGCACCCGCGCACGCATTTGTGCGAAAACGCGTTTTAAGCATGCCCATGCATCTTTTGGTAGACGCGGATGAAGTTTTCTGCAAAACCACAAGACGTGCATGCAAATGGTGCTTTTTGCAGAACGCGCACGTGGATTTCTACCAAACGACGTGCTAAGCATGCCGATGCTGCTCTTTTTAGCACCCGCGCACGGATTTGTGCGAAAACGCGTTTTAAGCATGCACGTGCATCTTTTGGTAGACGCGGATGAAGTTTTCTGCAAAACCACAAGATGTGCATGCAAATGGTGCTTTTGGCAGAACGCGCACGTGGATTTCTACCAAACGACGTGCTAAGCATGCCGATGCTGCTATTTTTAGCACCCGCGCACGCATTTGTGCGAAAACGCGTTTTAAGCATGCACATGCATATTTTGGTAGACGCGGATGAAGTTTTCTGCAAAACCACAAGATGTGCATGCAAATGGTGCTTTTTGCTGAACGCGCACGTGGATTTCTACCAAACGACGTGCTAAGCATGCCGATGCTGCTCTTTTTAGCACCCGCGCACGCATTTGTGCGAAAACGCGTTTTAGGCATGCACATGCATCTTTTGGTAGACGCGGATGAAGTTTTCTGCAAAACCACAAGATGTGCATGCAACTGGTGCTTTTGGCAGAACGCGCACGTGGATTTCTAGCAAACGACGTGCTAAGCATGCCGATGCTGCTCTTTTTAGCACCCGCGCACGCATTTGTGCGAAAACGCGTTTTAAGCATGTACATGCATCTTTTGGTAGACGCGGATGACGTTTTCTGCAAAACCACAAGATGTGCATGCAAATAGTGCTTTTGGCAGAACGCGCACGTGGATTTCTACCAAACGACGTGCAAAGCATGCCGATGCTGCTCTTTTTAGCACCCGCGCACGCATTTGTGCGAGAACGCGTTTTAAGCATGCACATGCATCTTTTGGTAGACGCTGATGAAGTTTTCTGCAAAACCACAAGATGTGCATGCAAATGGTGCTTTTTGCAGAACGCGCACGTGGATTTCTACCAAACGACGTGCTAAGTATGCCGATGCTGCTCTTTTTAGCACCCGCGCACGCATTTGTGCGAAAACGCGTTTTAAGCATGGACATGCATCTTTTGGTAGACGCGGATGAAGTTTTCTGCAAAACCACAAGATGTGCATGCAAATGGTGCTTTTTGCAGAACGCGCACGTGGATTTCTACCAAACGACGTGCTAAGCATGCCGATGCTGCTCTTTTTAGCACCCGCGCACGCATTTGTGCGAAAACGCGTTTTAAGCATGCACATGCATCTTTTGGTAGACGCGGATGAAGTTTTCTGCAAAACCACAAGATGTGCATGCAAATGGTGCTTTTTGCAGAACGCGCACGTGGATTTCTACCAAACGACGTGCTAAGCATGCCGATGCTGCTATTTTTAGCACCCGCGCACGGATTTGTGCGAAAACGCGTTTTAAGCATGCACATGCATCTTTTGGTAGACGCGGATGAAGTTTTCTGCAAAACCACAAGATGTGCATGCAAATGGTGCTTTTGGCAGAACGCGCACGTGGATTTCTACCAAACGACGTGCTAAGCATGCCGATGCTGCTCTTTTTAGCACCCGCGCACGCATTTGTGGGAAAACGCGTTTTAAGCATGCACATGCATCTTTTGGTAGACGCGGATGAAGTTTTCTGCAAAACCACAAGATGTGCATGCAAATGGTGCTTTTTGCAGAACGCGCACGTGGATTTCTACCAAACGACGTGCTAAGCATGCCGATGCTGCTCTTTTTAGCACCCGCGCACGCATTTGTGCGAAAATGCGTTTTAAGCATGCACATGCATCTTTTGGTAGACGCGGATGAAGTTTTCTGCAAAACCACAAGATGTGCATGCAAATGGTGCTTTTTGCAGAACGCGCACGTGGATTTCTACCAAACGACGTGCTAAGCATGCCGATGCTGCTCTTTTTAGCACCCGCGCACGCATTTGTGCGAAAACGCGTTTTAAGCATGCACATGCATCTTTTGGTAGACGCGGATGAAGTTTTCTGCAAAACCACAAGATGTGCATGCAAATGGTGCTTTTTGCAGAACGCGCACGTGGATTTCTACCAAACGACGTGCTAAGCATGCCGATGCTGCTCTTTTTAGCACCCGCGCACGGATTTGTGCGAAAACGCGTTTTAAGCATGCACATGCATCTTTTGGTAGACGCGGATGAAGTTTTCTGCAAAACCACAAGATGTGCATGCAAATGGTGCTTTTGGCAGAACGCGCACGTGGATTTCTACCAAACGACGTGCTAAGCATGCCGATGCTGCTCTTTTTAGCACCCGCGCACGCATTTGTGCGAAAACGCGTTTTAAGCATGCACATGCATCTTTTGGTAGACGCGGATGAAGTTTTCTGCAAAACCACAAGATGTGCATGCAAATGGTGCTTTTAGCAGAACGCGCTCGTGGATTTCTACCAAACGACGTGCTAAGCATGCCGATGCTGCTCTTTTTAGCACCCGCGCACGCATTTGTGCGAAAACGCGTTTTAAGCATGCACATGCATCTTTTGGTAGACGCGGATGAAGTTTTCTGCAAAACCACAAGATGTGCATGCAAATGGTGCTTTTGGCAGAACGCGCACGTGGATTTCTACCAAATGACGTGCTAAGCATGCCGATGCTGCTCTTTTTAGCACCCGCGCACGCATTTGTGGGAAAACGCGTTTTAAGCATGCACATGCATCTTTTGGTAGACGCGGATGAAGTTTTCTGCAAAACCACAAGATGTGCATGCAAATGGTGCTTTTTGCAGAACGCGCACGTGGATTTCTACCAAACGACGTGCTAAGCATGCCGATGCTGCTCTTTTTAGCACCCGCGCACGCATTTGTGCGAAAATGCGTTTTAAGCATGCACATGCATCTTTTGGTAGACGCGGATGAAGTTTTCTGCAAAACCACAAGATGTGCATGCAAATGGTGCTTTTTGCAGAACGCGCACGTGGACTTCTACCAAACGACGTGCTAAGCATGCCGATGCTGCTCTTTTTAGCACCCGCGCACGCATTTGTGCGAAAACGCGTTTTAAGCATGCACATGCATCTTTTGGTAGACGCGGATGAAGTTTTCTGCAAAACCACAAGATGTGCATGCAAATGGTGCTTTTTGCAGAACGCGCTCGTGGATTTCTACCAAACGACGTGCAAAGCATGCCGATGCTGCTCTTTTTAGCACCCGCGCACGCATTTGTGCGAAAACGCGTTTTAAGCATGCACATGCATCTTTTGGTAGACGCGGATGAAGTTTTCTGCAAAACCACAAGATGTGCATGCAAATGGTGCTTTTTGCAGAACGCGCACGTGGATTTCTACCAAACGACGTGCTAAGCATGCCGATGCTGCTCTTTTTAGCACCCGCGCACGGATTTGTGCGAAAACGCGTTTTAAGCATGCACATGCATCTTTTGGTAGACGCGGATGAAGTTTTCTGCAAAACCACAAGATGTGCATGCAAATGGTGCTTTTGGCAGAACGCGCACGTGGATGTCCATCAAACGACGTGCTAAGCATGCCGATGCTGCTCTTTTTAGCACCCGCGCACGCATTTGTGCGAAAACGCGTTTTAAGCATGCACATGCATCTTTTGGTAGACGCGGATGAAGTTTTCTGCAAAACCACAAGATGTGCATGCAAATGGTGCTTTTTGCAGAACGCGCTCGTGGATTTCTACCAAACGACGTGCAAAGCAGGCCGATGCTGCTCTTTTTAGCACCCGCGCACGCATTTGTGCGAAAACGCGTTTTAAGCATGCACATGCATCTTTTGGTAGACGCGGATGAAGTTTTCTGCAAAACCACAAGATGTGCATGCAAATGGTGCTTTTTGCAGAACGCGCTCGTGGATTTCTACCAAACGACGTGCTAAGCATGCCGATGCTGCTCTTTTTAGCACTCGCGCACGCATTTGTGCGAAAACGCGTTTTAAGCATGCACATGACTCTTTTGGTAGACGCGGATGAAGTTTTCTGCAAAACCACAAGATGTGCATGCAAATCGTGCTTTTTGCAGAACGCGCACGTGGATTTCAACCAAACGACGTGCTAAGCATGCCGATGCTGCTCTTTTTAGCACCCGCGCACGGATTTGTGCGAAAACGCGTTTTAAGCATGCACATGCATCTTTTGGTAGACGCGGATGAAGTTTTCTGCAAAACCACAAGATGTGCATGCAAATGGTGCTTTTGGCAGAACGCGCACGTGGATTTCTACCAAACGACGTGCTAAGCATGCCGATGCTGCTCTTTTTAGCACCCGCGCACGCATTTGTGCGAAAACGCGTTTTAAGCATGCACATGCATCTTTTGGTAGACGCTGATGAAGTTTTCTGCAAAACCACAAGATGTGCATGCAAATGGTGCTTTTTGCAGAACGCGCACGTGGATTTCTACCAAACGACGTGCTAAGCATGCCGATGCTGCTCTTTTTAGCACCCGCGCACGGATTTGTGCGAAAACGCGTTTTAAGCATGCACATGCATCTTTTGGTAGACGCGGATGAAGTTTTCTGCAAAACCACAAGATGTGCATGCAAATGGTGCTTTTTGCAGAACGCGCACGTGGATTTCTACCAAATGACGTGCTAAGCATGCCGATGCTGCTCTTTTTAGCACCCGCGCACGGATTTGTGCGAAAACGCGTTTTAAGCATGCACATGCATCTTTTGGTAGACGCGGATGAAGTTTTCTGCAAAACCACAACATGTGCATGCAAATGGTGCTTTTGGCAGAACGCGCACGTGGATTTCTACCAAACGACGTGCTAAGCATGCCGATGCTGCTCTTTTTAGCACCCGCGCACGCATTTGTGCGAAAACGCGTTTTAAGCATGCACATGCATCTTTTGGTAGACGCGGATGAAGTTTTCTGCAAAACCAGAAGATGTGCATGCAAATGGTGCTTTTGGCAGAACGCGCACGTGGATGTCCATCAAACGACGTGCTAAGCATGCCGATGCTGCTCTTTTTAGCACCCGCGCACGCATTTGTGCGAAAACGCGTTTTAAGCATGCACATGCATCTTTTGGTAGACGCGGATGAAGTTTTCTGCAAAACCACAAGATGTGCATGCAAATGGTGCTTTTTGCAGAACGCGCTCGTGGATTTCTACCAAACGACGTGCTAAGCATGCCGATGCTGCTCTTTTTAGCACTCGCGCACGCATTTGTGCGAAAACGCGTTTTAAGCATGCACATGACTCTTTTGGTAGACGCGGATGAAGTTTTCTGCAAAACCACAAGATGTGCATGCAAATCGTGCTTTTTGCAGAACGCGCACGTGGATTTCAACCAAACGACGTGCTAAGCATGCCGATGCTGCTCTTTTTAGCACCCGCGCACGGATTTGTGCGAAAACGCGTTTTAAGCATGCACATGCATCTTTTGGTAGACGCGGATGAAGTTTTCTGCAAAACCACAAGATGTGCATGCAAATGGTGCTTTTGGCAGAACGCGCACGTGGATTTCTACCAAACGACGTGCTAAGCATGCCGATGCTGCTCTTTTTAGCACCCGCGCACGCATTTGTGCGAAAACGCGTTTTAAGCATGCACATGCATCTTTTGGTAGACGCTGATGAAGTTTTCTGCAAAACCACAAGATGTGCATGCAAATGGTGCTTTTTGCAGAACGCGCACGTGGATTTCTACCAAACGACGTGCTAAGCATGCCGATGCTGCTCTTTTTAGCACCCGCGCACGGATTTGTGCGAAAACGCGTTTTAAGCATGCACATGCATCTTTTGGTAGACGCGGATGAAGTTTTCTGCAAAACCACAAGATGTGCATGCAAATGGTGCTTTTTGCAGAACGCGCACGTGGATTTCTACCAAATGACGTGCTAAGCATGCCGATGCTGCTCTTTTTAGCACCCGCGCACGGATTTGTGCGAAAACGCGTTTTAAGCATGCACATGCATCTTTGGTAGACGCGGATTGAAGTTTTCTGCAAAACCACAACATGTGCATGCAAATGGTGCTTTTGGCAGAACGCGCACGTGGATTTCTACCAAACGACGTGCTAAGCATGCCGATGCTGCTCTTTTTAGCACCCGCGCACGCATTTGTGCGAAAACGCGTTTTAAGCATGCACATGCATCTTTTGGTAGACGCGGATGAAGTTTTCTGCAAAACCAGAAGATGTGCATGCAAATGGTGCTTTTGGCAGAACGCGCACGTGGATGTCCATCAAACGACGTGCTAAGCATGCCGATGCTGCTCTTTTTAGCACCCGCGCACGCATTTGTGCGAAAACGCGTTTTAAGCATGCACATGCATCTTTTGGTAGACGCGGATGAAGTTTTCTGCAAAACCACAAGATGTGCATGCAAATGGTGCTTTTTGCAGAACGCGCTCGTGGATTTCTACCAAACGACGTGCAAAGCATGCCGATGCTGCTCTTTTTAGCACCCGCGCACGCATTTGTGCGAAAACGCGTTTTAAGCATGCACATGCATCTTTTGGTAGACGCGGATGAAGTTTTCTGCAAAACCACAATATGTGCATGCAAATGGTGCTTTTTGCAGAACGCGCTCGTGGATTTCTACCAAACGACGTGCTAAGCATGCCGATGCTGCTCTTTTTAGCACTCGCGCACGCATTTGTGCGAAAACGCGTTTTAAGCATGCACATGCATCTTTTGGTAGACGCGGATGAAGTTTTCTGCAAAACCACAAGATGTGCATGCAAATGGTGCTTTTTGCAGAACGCGCACGTGGATTTCTACCAAACGACGTGCTTAGCATGCCGATGCTGCTCTTTTTAGCACCCGCGCACGGATTTGTGCGAAAACGCGTTTTAAGCATGCACATGCATCTTTTGGTAGACGCGGATGAAGTTTTCTGCAAAACCACAAGATGTGCATGCAAATGGTGCTTTTGGCAGAACGCGCACGTGGATGTCCATCAAACGACGTGCTAAGCATGCCGATGCTGCTCTTTTTAGCACCCGCGCACGCATTTGTTCGAAAACGCGTTTTAAGCATGCACATGCATCTTTTGGTAGACGCGGATGAAGTTTTCTGCAAAACCACAAGATGTGCATGCAAATGGTGCTTTTTGCAGAACGCGCTCGTGGATTTCTACCAAACGACGTGCAAAGCATGCCGATGCTGCTCTTTTTAGCACCCGCGCACGCATTTTTGCGAAAACGCGTTTTAAGCATGCACATGCATCTTTGGTAGACGCGGATGAAGTTTTCTGCAAAACCACAAGATGTGCATGCAAATGGTGCATTTTGCAGAACGCGCTCGTGGATTTCTACCAAACGACGTGCTAAGCATGCCGATGCTGCTCTTTTTAGCACTCGCGCACGCATTTGTGCGAAAAACGCGTTTTAAGCATGCACATGCATCTTTTGGTAGACGCGGATGAAGTTTTCTGCAAAACCACAAGATGTGCATGCAAATGGTGCTTTTTGCAGAACGCGCTCGTGGATTTCTACCAAACGACGTGCAAAGCATGCCGATGCTGCTCTTTTTAGCACCCGCGCACGCATTTGTGCGAAAACGCGTTTTAAGCATGCACATGCATCTTTTGGTAGACGCGGATGAAGTTTTCTGCAAAACCACAAGATGTGCATGCAAATGGTGCTTTTTGCAGAACGCGCACGTGGATTTCTACCAAACGACGTGCTAAGCATGCCGATGCTGCTCTTTTTAGCACCCGCGCACGGATTTGTGCGAAAACGCGTTTTAAGCATGCACATGCATCTTTTGGTAGACGCGGATGAAGTTTTCTGCAAAACCACAAGATGTGCATGCAAATGGTGCTTTTGGCAGAACGCGCACGTGGATGTCCATCAAACGACGTGCTAAGCATGCCGATGCTGCTCTTTTTAGCACCCGCGCACGCATTTGTGCGAAAACGCGTTTTAAGCATGCACATGCATCTTTTGGTAGACGCGGATGAAGTTTTCTGCAAAACCACAAGATGTGCATGCAAATGGTGCTTTTTGCAGAACGCGCTCGTGGATTTCTACCAAACGACGTGCAAAGCAGGCCGATGCTGCTCTTTTTAGCACCCGCGCACGCATTTGTGCGAAAACGCGTTTTAAGCATGCACATGCATCTTTTGGTAGACGCGGATGAAGTTTTCTGCAAAACCACAAGATGTGCATGCAAATGGTGCTTTTTGCAGAACGCGCTCGTGGATTTCTACCAAACGACGTGCTAAGCATGCCGATGCTGCTCTTTTTAGCACTCGCGCACGCATTTGTGCGAAACGCGTTTTAAGCATGCACATGACTCTTTTGGTAGACGCGGATGAAGTTTTCTGCAAAACCACAAGATGTGCATGCAAATCGTGCTTTTTGCAGAACGCGCACGTGGATTTCAACCAAACGACGTGCTAAGCATGCCGATGCTGCTCTTTTTAGCACCCGCGCACGGATTTGTGCGAAAACGCGTTTTAAGCATGCACATGCATCTTTTGGTAGACGCGGATGAAGTTTTCTGCAAAACCACAAGATGTGCATGCAAATGGTGCTTTTGGCAGAACGCGCACGTGGATTTCTACCAAACGACGTGCTAAGCATGCCGATGCTGCTCTTTTTAGCACCCGCGCACGCATTTGTGCGAAAACGCGTTTTAAGCATGCACATGCATCTTTTGGTAGACGCTGATGAAGTTTTCTGCAAAAACCACAAGATGTGCATGCAAATGGTGCTTTTTGCAGAACGCGCACGTGGATTTCTACCAAACGACGTGCTAAGCATGCCGATGCTGCTCTTTTTAGCACCCGCGCACGGATTTGTGCGAAAACGCGTTTTAAGCATGCACATGCATCTTTTGGTAGACGCGGATGAAGTTTTCTGCAAAACCACAAGATGTGCATGCAAATGGTGCTTTTGCAGAACGCGCACGTGGATTTCTACCAAATGACGTGCTAAGCATGCCGATGCTGCTCTTTTTAGCACCCGCGCACGGATTTGTGCGAAAACGCGTTTTAAGCATGCACATGCATCTTTTGGTAGACGCGGATGAAGTTTTCTGCAAAACCACAACATGTGCATGCAAATGGTGCTTTTGGCAGAACGCGCACGTGGATTTCTACCAAACGACGTGCTAAGCATGCCGATGCTGCTCTTTTTAGCACCCGCGCACGCATTTGTGCGAAAACGCGTTTTTAAGCATGCACATGCATCTTTTGGTAGACGCGGATGAAGTTTTCTGCAAAACCAGAAGATGTGCATGCAAATGGTGGCTTTTGGCAGAACGCGCACGTGGATGTCCATCAAACGACGTGCTAAGCATGCCGATGCTGCTCTTTTTAGCACCCGCGCACGCATTTGTGCGAAAACGCGTTTTAAGCATGCACATGCATCTTTTGGTAGACGCGGATGAAGTTTTCTGCAAAACCACAAGATGTGCATGCAAATGGTGCTTTTTGCAGAACGCGCTCGTGGATTTCTACCAAACGACGTGCTAAGCATGCCGATGCTGCTCTTTTTAGCACTCGCGCACGCATTTGTGCGAAAACGCGTTTTAAGCATGCACATGACTCTTTTGGTAGACGCGGATGAAGTTTTCTGCAAAACCACAAGATGTGCATGCAAATCGTGCTTTTTGCAGAACGCGCACGTGGATTTCAACCAAACGACGTGCTAAGCATGCCGATGCTGCTCTTTTTAGCACCCGCGCACGGATTTGTGCGAAAACGCGTTTTAAGCATGCACATGCATCTTTTGGTAGACGCGGATGAAGTTTTCTGCAAAACCACAAGATGTGCATGCAAATGGTGCTTTTGGCAGAACGCGCACGTGGATTTCTACCAAACGACGTGCTAAGCATGCCGATGCTGCTCTTTTTAGCACCCGCGCACGCATTTGTGCGAAAACGCGTTTTAAGCATGCACATGCATCTTTTGGTAGACGCTGATGAAGTTTTCTGCAAAACCACAAGATGTGCATGCAAATGGTGCTTTTTGCAGAACGCGCACGTGGATTTCTACCAAACGACGTGCTAAGCATGCCGATGCTGCTCTTTTTAGCACCCGCGCACGGATTTGTGCGAAAACGCGTTTTAAGCATGCACATGCATCTTTTGGTAGACGCGGATGAAGTTTTCTGCAAAACCACAAGATGTGCATGCAAATGGTGCTTTTTGCAGAACGCGCACGTGGATTTCTACCAAATGACGTGCTAAGCATGCCGATGCTGCTCTTTTTAGCACCCGCGCACGGATTTGTGCGAAAACGCGTTTTAAGCATGCACATGCATCTTTTGGTAGACGCGGATGAAGTTTTCTGCAAAACCACAACATGTGCATGCAAATGGTGCTTTTGGCAGAACGCGCACGTGGATTTCTACCAAACGACGTGCTAAGCATGCCGATGCTGCTCTTTTTAGCACCCGCGCACGCATTTGTGCGAAAACGCGTTTTTAAGCATGCACATGCATCTTTTGGTAGACGCGGATGAAGTTTTCTGCAAAACCAGAAGATGTGCATGCAAATGGTGCTTTTGGCAGAACGCGCACGTGGATGTCCATCAAACGACGTGCTAAGCATGCCGATGCTGCTCTTTTTAGCACCCGCGCAGGGATTTGTGCGAAAACGCGTTTTAAGCATGCACATGCATCTTTTGGTAGACGCGGATGAAGTTTTCTGCAAAACCACAAGATGTGCATGCAAATGGTGCTTTTTGCAGAACGCGCTCGTGGATTTCTACCAAACGACGTGCAAAGCATGCCGATGCTGCTCTTTTTAGCACCCGCGCACGCATTTGTACGAAAACGCGTTTTAAGCATGCACATGCATCTTTTGGTAGACGCGGATGAAGTTTTCTGCAAAACCACAATATGTGCATGCAAATGGTGCTTTTTGCAGAACGCGCTCGTGGATTTCTACCAAACGACGTGCTAAGCATGCCGATGCTGCTCTTTTTAGCACTAGCGCACGCATTTGTGCGAAAACGCGTTTTAAGCATGCACATGCATCTTTTGGTAGACGCGGATGAAGTTTTCTGCAAAACCACAAGATGTGCATGCAAATGGTGCTTTTTGCAGAACGCGCACGTGGATTTCTACCAAACGACGTGCTTAGCATGCCGATGCTGCTCTTTTTAGCACCCGCGCACGGATTTGTACACACGCGAGACAGATCATGCACATGCATCTTTTGGTAGACGCGGATGAAGTTTTCTGCAAAACCACAAGATGTGCATGCAAATGGTGCTTTTGGCAGAACGCGCACGTGGATGTCCATCAAACGACGTGCTAAGCATGCCGATGCTGCTCTTTTTAGCACCCGCGCACGCATTTGTTCGAAAACGCGTTTTAAGCATGCACATGCATCTTTTGGTAGACGCGGATGAAGTTTTCTGCAAAACCACAAGATGTGCATGCAAATGGTGCTTTTTGCAGAACGCGCTCGTGGATTTCTACCAAACGACGTGCAAAGCATGCCGATGCTGCTCTTTTTAGCACCCGCGCACGCATTTTTGCGAAAACGCGTTTTAAGCATGCACATGCATCTTTTGGTAGACGCGGATGAAGTTTTCTGCAAAACCACAAGATGTGCATGCAAATGGTGCATTTTGCAGAACGCGCTCGTGGATTTCTACCAAACGACGTGCTAAGCATGCCGATGCTGCTCTTTTTAGCACTCGCGCACGCATTTGTGCGAAAACGCGTTTTAAGCATGCACATGCATCTTTTGGTAGACGCGGATGAAGTTTTCTGCAAAACCACAAGATGTGCATGCAAATCGTGCTTTTTGCAGAACGCGCACGTGGATTTCAACCAAACGACGTGCTAAGCATGCCGATGCTGCTCTTTTTAGCACCCGCGCACGGATTTGTGCGAAAACGCGTTTTAAGCATGCACATGCATCTTTTGGTAGACGCGGATGAAGTTTTCTGCAAAACCACAAGATGTGCATGCAAATGGTGCTTTTGGCAGAACGCGCACGTGGATTTCTACCAAACGACGTGCTAAGCATGCCGATGCTGCTCTTTTTAGCACCCGCGCACGCATTTGTGCGAAAACGCGTTTTAAGCATGCACATGCATCTTTTGGTAGACGCGGATGGTTTTCTGCAAAACCACAAGATGTGCATGCAAATGGTGCTTTTTGCAGAACGCGCACGTGGATTTCTACCAAACGACGTGCTAAGCATGCCGATGCTGCTCTTTTTAGCACCCGCGCACGGATTTGTGCGAAAACGCGTTTTAAGCATGCACATGCATCTTTTGGTAGACGCGGATGAAGTTTTCTGCAAAACCACAAGATGTGCATGCAAATGGTGCTTTTTGCAGAACGCGCACGTTGATTTCTACCAAACGACGTGCTAAGCATGCCGATGCTGCTCTTTTTAGCACCCGCGCACGGATTTGTGCGAAAACGCGTTTTAAGCATGCACATGCATCTTTTGGTAGACGCGGATGAAGTTTTCTGCAAAACCACAACATGTGCATGCAAATGGTGCTTTTGGCAGAACGCGCACGTGGATTTCTACCAAACGACGTGCTAAGCATGCCGATGCTGCTCTTTTTAGCACCCGCGCACGCATTTGTGCGAAAACGCGTTTTAAGCATGCACATGCATCTTTTGGTAGACGCGGATGAAGTTTTCTGCAAAACCACAAGATGTGCATGCAAATGGTGCTTTTTGCAGAACGCGCTCGTGGATTTCTACCAAACGACGTGCTAAGCATGCCGATGCTGCTCTTTTTAGCACCCGCACACGCATTTGTGCGAAAACGCGTTTTAAGCATGCACATGTATCTTTTGGTAGACGCGGATGAAGTTTTCTGCAAAACCACAAGATGTGCATGCAAATGGTGCTTTTTCCAGAACGCGCACGTGGATTTCTACCAAACGACGTGCTAAGCATGCCGATGCTGCTCTTTTTAGCACCCGCGCACGCATTTGTGCGAAAACGCGTTTTAAGCATGCACATGCATCTTTTGGTAGACGCGGATGAAGTTTTCTGCAAAACCACAAGATGTGCATGCAAATGGAGCTTTTTGCAGAACGCGCACGTGGATTTCTACCAAACGACGTGCTAAGCTTGCCGATGCTGCTCTTTTTAGCACCCGCGCACGGATTTGTGCGAAAACGCGTTTTAAGCATGCACATGCATCTTTTGGTAGACGCGGATGAAGTTTTCTGCAAAACCACAAGATGTGCATGCAAATGGTGCTTTTGGCAGAACGCGCACGTGGATTTCTACCAAACGACGTGCTAAGCATGCCGATGCTGCTCTTTTTAGCACCCGCGCACGCATTTGTGCGAAAACGCGTTTTAAGCATGCACATGCATCTTTTGGTAGACGCGGATGAAGTTTTCTGCAAAACCACAAGATGTGCATGCAAATGGTGCTTTTGGCAGAACGCGCACGTGGATTTCTACCAAATGACGTGCTAAGCATGCCGATGCTGCTCTTTTTAGCACCCGCGCACGGATTTGTGCGAAAACGCGTTTTAAGCATGCACATGCATCTTTTGGTAGACGCGGATGAAGTTTTCTGCAAAACCACAAGATGTGCATGCAAATGGTGCTTTTGGCAGAACGCGCACGTGGATGTCCATCAAACGACGTGCTAAGCATGCCGATGCTGCTCTTTTTAGCACCCGCGCACGCATTTGTGCGAAAACGCGTTTTAAGCATGCACATGCATCTTTTGGTAGACGCGGATGAAGTTTTCTGCAAAACCACAAGATGTGCATGCAAATGGTGCTTTTTGCAGAACGCGCTCGTGGATTTCTACCAAACGACGTGCAAAGCATGCCGATGCTGCTCTTTTTAGCACCCGCGCACGCATTTGTGCGAAAACGCGTTTTAAGCATGCACATGCATCTTTTGGTAGACGCGGATGAAGTTTTCTGCAAAACCACAAGATGTGCATGCAAATGGTGCTTTTGGCAGAACGCGCACGTGGATTTCTACCAAACGACGTGCTAAGCATGCCGATGCTGCTCTTTTTAGCACCCGCGCACGCATTTGTGCGAAAACGCGTTTTAAGCATGCACATGCATCTTTTGGTAGACGCGGATGAAGTTTTCTGCAAAACCACAAGATGTGCATGCAAATGGTGCTTTTGGCAGAACGCGCACGTGGATTTCTACCAAACGACGTGCTAAGCATGCTGATGCTGCTCTTTTTAGCACCCGCGCACGCATTTGTGCGAAAACGCGTTTTAAGCATGCACATGCATCTTTTGGTAGACGCGGATGAAGTTTTCTGCAAAACCACAAGATGTGCATGCAAATGGTGCTTTTTGCAGAACGCGCTCGTGGATTTCTACCAAACGACGTGCAAAGCATGCCGATGCTGCTCTTTTTAGCACCCGCGCACGCATTTGTGCGAAAACGCGTTTTAAGCATGCACATGCATCTTTTGGTAGACGCGGATGAAGTTTTCTGCAAAACCACAAGATGTGCATGCAAATGGTGCTTTTTAACGCGCTCGTGGATTTCTACCAAACGACGTGCTAAGCATGCCGATGCTGCTCTTTTTAGCACTCGCGCACGCATTTGTGCGAAAACGCGTTTTAAGCATGCACATGCATCTTTTGGTAGACGCGGATGAAGTTTTCTGCAAAACCACAAGATGTGCATGCAAATGGTGCTTTTTGCAGAACGCGCACGTGGATTTCTACCAAACGACGTGCTAAGCATGCCGATGCTGCTCTTTTTAGCACCCGCGCACGGATTTGTGCGAAAACGCGTTTTAAGCATGCACATGCATCTTTTGGTAGACGCGGATGAAGTTTTCTGCAAAACCACAAGATGTGCATGCAAATGGTGCTTTTGGCAGAACGCGCACGTGGATTTCTACCAAACGACGTGCAAAGCATGCCGATGCTGCTCTTTTTAGCACCCGCGCACGCATTTGTGCGAAAACGCGTTTTAAGCATGCACATGCATCTTTTGGTAGACGCGGATGAAGTTTTCTGCAAAACCACAAGATGTGCATGCAAATGGTGCTTTTTGCAGAACGCGCTCGTGGATTTCTACCAAACGACGTGCTAAGCATGCCGATGCTGCTCTTTTTAGCACTCGCGCACGCATTTGTGCGAAAACGCGTTTTAAGCATGCACATGACTCTTTTGGTAGACGCGGATGAAGTTTTCTGCAAAACCACAAGATGTGCATGCAAATCGTGCTTTTTGCAGAACGCGCACGTGGATTTCAACCAAACGACGTGCTAAGCATGCCGATGCTGCTCTTTTTAGCACCCGCGCACGGATTTGTGCGAAAACGCGTTTTAAGCATGCACATGCATCTTTTGGTAGACGCGGATGAAGTTTTCTGCAAAACCACAAGATGTGCATGCAAATGGTGCTTTTGGCAGAACGCGCACGTGGATTTCTACCAAACGACGTGCTAAGCATGCCGATGCTGCTCTTTTTAGCACCCGCGCACGCATTTGTGCGAAAACGCGTTTTAAGCATGCACATGCATCTTTTGGTAGACGCGGATGAAGTTTTCTGCAAAACCACAAGATGTGCATGCAAATGGTGCTTTTTGCAGAACGCGCACGTGGATTTCTACCAAACGACGTGCTAAGCATGCCGATGCTGCTCTTTTTAGCACCCGCGCACGGATTTGTGCGAAAACGCGTTTTAAGCATGCACATGCATCTTTTGGTAGACGCGGATGAAGTTTTCTGCAAAACCACAACATGTGCATGCAAATGGTGCTTTTGGCAGAACGCGCACGTGGATTTCTACCAAACGACGTGCTAAGCATGCCGATGCTGCTCTTTTTAGCACCCGCGCACGCATTTGTGCGAAAACGCGTTTTAAGCATGCACATGCATCTTTTGGTAGACGCGGATGAAGTTTTCTGCAAAACCACAAGATGTGCATGCAAATGGTGCTTTTTGCAGAACGCGCTCGTGGATTTCTACCAAACGACGTGCTAAGATGCCGATGCTGCTCTTTTTAGCACCCGCACACGCATTTGTGCGAAAACGCGTTTTAAGCATGCACATGCATCTTTTGGTAGACGCGGATGAAGTTTTCTGCAAAACCACAAGATGTGCATGCAAATGGTGCTTTTTCCAGAACGCGCACGTGGATTTCTACCAAAAGACGTGCTAAGCATGCCGATGCTGCTCTTTTTAGCACCCGCGCACGCATTTGTGCGAAAACGCGTTTTAAGCATGCACATGCATCTTTTGGTAGACGCGGATGAAGTTTTCTGCAAAACCACAAGATGTGCATGCAAATGGTGCTTTTTGCAGAACGCGCACGTGGATTTCTACCAAACGACGTGCTAAGCATGCCGATGCTGCTCTTTTTAGCACCCGCGCACGGATTTGTGCGAAAACGCGTTTAAGCATGCACATGCATCTTTTGGTAGACGCGGATGAAGTTTTCTGCAAAACCACAAGATGTGCATGCAAATGGTGCTTTTGGCAGAACGCGCACGTGGATGTCCATCAAACGACGTGCTAAGCATGCCGATGCTGCTCTTTTTAGCACCCGCGCACGCATTTGTTCGAAAACGCGTTTTAAGCATGCACATGCATCTTTTGGTAGACGCGGATGAAGTTTTCTGCAAAACCACAAGATGTGCATGCAAATGGTGCTTTTTGCAGAACGCGCTCGTGGATTTCTACCAAACGACGTGCAAAGCATGCCGATGCTGCTCTTTTTAGCACCCGCGCACGCATTTGTGCGAAAACGCGTTTTAAGCATGCACATGCATCTTTTGGTAGACGCGGATGAAGTTTTCTGCAAAACCACAAGATGTGCATGCAAATGGTGCTTTTTGCAGAACGCGCTCGTGGATTTCTACCAAACGACGTGCTAAGCATGCCGATGCTGCTCTTTTTAGCACTCGCGCACGCATTTGTGCGAAAACGCGTTTTAAGCATGCACATGCATCTTTTGGTAGACGCGGATGAAGTTTTCTGCAAAACCACAAGATGTGCATGCAAATCGTGCTTTTTGCAGAACGCGCACGTGGATTTCAACCAAACGACGTGCTAAGCATGCCGATGCTGCTCTTTTTAGCACCCGCGCACGGATTTGTGCGAAAACGCGTTTTAAGCATGCACATGCATCTTTTGGTAGACGCGGATGAAGTTTTCTGCAAAACCACAAGATGTGCATGCAAATGGTGCTTTTGGCAGAACGCGCACGTGGATTTCTACCAAACGACGTGCTAAGCATGCCGATGCTGCTCTTTTTAGCACCCGCGCACGCATTTGTGCGAAAACGCGTTTTAAGCATGCACATGCATCTTTTGGTAGACGCGGATGGTTTTCTGCAAAACCACAAGATGTGCATGCAAATGGTGCTTTTTGCAGAACGCGCACGTGGATTTCTACCAAACGACGTGCTAAGCATGCCGATGCTGCTCTTTTTAGCACCCGCGCACGGATTTGTGCGAAAACGCGTTTTAAGCATGCACATGCATCTTTTGGTAGACGCGGATGAAGTTTTCTGCAAAACCACAAGATGTGCATGCAAATGGTGCTTTTTGCAGAACGCGCACGTGGATTTCTACCAAACGACGTGCTAAGCATGCCGATGCTGCTCTTTTTAGCACCCGCGCACGGATTTGTGCGAAAACGCGTTTTAAGCATGCACATGCATCTTTTGGTAGACGCGGATGAAGTTTTCTGCAAAACCACAACATGTGCATGCAAATGGTGCTTTTGGCAGAACGCGCACGTGGATTTCTACCAAACGACGTGCTAAGCATGCCGATGCTGCTCTTTTTAGCACCCGCGCACGCATTTGTGCGAAAACGCGTTTTAAGCATGCACATGCATCTTTTGGTAGACGCGGATGAAGTTTTCTGCAAAACCACAAGATGTGCATGCAAATGGTGCTTTTTGCAGAACGCGCTCGTGGATTTCTACCAAACGACGTGCTAAGCATGCCGATGCTGCTCTTTTTAGCACCCGCACACGAATTTGTGCGAAAACGCGTTTTAAGCATGCACATGTATCTTTTGGTAGACGCGGATGAAGTTTTCTGCAAAACCACAAGATGTGCATGCAAATGGTGCTTTTTCCAGAACGCGCACGTGGATTTCTACCAAACGACGTGCTAAGCATGCCGATGCTGCTCTTTTTAGCACCCGCGCACGCATTTGTGCGAAAACGCGTTTTAAGCATGCACATGCATCTTTTGGTAGACGCGGATGAAGTTTTCTGCAAAACCACAAGATGTGCATGCAAATGGTGCTTTTTGCAGAACGCGCACGTGGATTTCTACCAAACGACGTGCTAAGCTTGCCGATGCTGCTCTTTTTAGCACCCGCGCACGGATTTGTGCGAAAACGCGTTTTAAGCATGCACATGCATCTTTTGGTAGACGCGGATGAAGTTTTCTGCAAAACCACAAGATGTGCATGCAAATGGTGCTTTTGGCAGAACGCGCACGTGGATTTCTACCAAACGACGTGCTAAGCATGCCGATGCTGCTCTTTTTAGCACCCGCGCACGCATTTGTGCGAAAACGCGTTTTAAGCATGCACATGCATCTTTTGGTAGACGCGGATGAAGTTTTCTGCAAAACCACAAGATGTGCATGCAAATGGTGCTTTTTGCAGAACGCGCACGTGGATTTCTACCAAATGACGTGCTAAGCATGCCGATGCTGCTCTTTTTAGCACCCGCGCACGGATTTGTGCGAAAACGCGTTTTAAGCATGCACATGCATCTTTTGGTAGACGCGGATGAAGTTTTCTGCAAAACCACAAGATGTGCATGCAAATGGTGCTTTTGGCAGAACGCGCACGTGGATGTCCATCAAACGACGTGCTAAGCATGCCGATGCTGCTCTTTTTAGCACCCGCGCACGCATTTGTGCGAAAACGCGTTTTAAGCATGCACATGCATCTTTTGGTAGACGCGGATGAAGTTTTCTGCAAAACCACAAGATGTGCATGCAAATGGTGCTTTTTGCAGAACGCGCTCGTGGATTTCTACCAAACGACGTGCTAAGCATGCCGATGCTGCTCTTTTTAGCACTCGCGCACGCATTTGTGCGAAAACGCGTTTTAAGCATGCACATGCATCTTTTGGTAGACGCGGATGAAGTTTTCTGCAAAACCACAAGATGTGCATGCAAATGGTGCTTTTTGCAGAACGCGCACGTGGATTTCTACCAAACGACGTGCTAAGCATGCCGATGCTGCTCTTTTTAGCACCCGCGCACGGATTTGTGCGAAAACGCGTTTTAAGCATGCACATGCATCTTTTGGTAGACGCGGATGAAGTTTTCTGCAAAACCACAAGATGTGCATGCAAATGGTGCTTTTGGCAGAACGCGCACGTGGATTTCTACCAAACGACGCGCAAAGCATGCCGATGCTGCTCTTTTTAGCACCCGCGCACGCATTTGTGCGAAAACGCGTTTTAAGCATGCACATGCATCTTTTGGTAGACGCGGATGAAGTTTTCTGCAAAACCACAAGATGTGCATGCAAATGGTGCTTTTTGCAGAACGCGCTCGTGGATTTCTACCAAACGACGTGCTAAGCATGCCGATGCTGCTCTTTTTAGCACTCGCGCACGCATTTGTGCGAAAACGCGTTTTAAGCATGCACATGCATCTTTTGGTAGACGCGGATGAAGTTTTCTGCAAAACCACAAGATGTGCATGCAAATCGTGCTTTTTGCAGAACGCGCACGTGGATTTCTACCAAACGACGTGCTAAGCATGCCGATGCTGCTCTTTTTAGCACCCGCGCACGCATTTGTGCGAAAACGCGTTTTAAGCATGCACATGCATCTTTTGGTAGACGCGGATGACGTTTTCTGCAAAACCACAAGATGTGCATGCAAATGGT